>NW_024357615.1:0-2991 GCF_014805655.1 Passer montanus
GTGACACTGGGGGTGACAGGGGTGGCACAGGGGGTGACACAGGGACACACAGAGCTCAGGGGGTGACACAGGTGACACTGAGGTGACACACAGGTGGCACTGGGGTGACACTGAGGTGACATTGGTGGTACTGAGGTGACACTGGGGGTGACAGGGGTGGCACATGGGGTGACACAGGGACACACAGAGCCCAGGGGTGACACAGGTGACACTGAGGTGACACTCGAGGTGACACTGAGGGTGACAGGAGTGACACAGGAGGTGACAGGTGACACAGGGATGGCACAGGAGGTGACAGGAACCACACAGAGGGTGACAGGAGTGACAAGTGGCACTGAGGTGACACAGGAGTGACACACAGGTGACATTGGTGGCACTGGGGTGGCACTGACCGGCGTTGGGCCCCCCGGGGACATTTGGGACAATCAGGGACATTTGGGACTGTGAGGACACTGGGGACATTGGGGACATTGAGGGGACATTGGGGACACACCTTGAGCAGCTTCTCATCACACTCTGTGATGACACCTTGGGGACTTTTTGGGGATATCTTGGGGACACTTTGGAGATACTTTGGGGACATCTTGGAGACACCTTGGGGACACTTTGATGACACTTTAGGGACACTTTGGTGACACTGGGGACGCACCTTGAGCAGCTTCTCGTTGCGCTCCACAGTGACACCTTGGGGACACCTTGGGGACACTTTGATGACACTTTAGGGACACTTTGGTGACACTGGGGACGCACCTTGAGCAGCTTCTCGTTGCGCTCCACAGTGACACCTTGGGGACACCTTGGGGACACTTTGATGACACTTTGGGGACAGTTTTGGGACAGTTTGGGGACATTTTGGGACGCACCTTGAGCAGCTTCTCGTCGCGCTCCACGGTGACACCTTGGGGACACCTTGGTGACTTTTTGGGGACAATTTGGGGATACTTTGATGACACCTTGGTGACACCTTGGGGACACTTTGATGACACTTTGGGGACAGTTTTGGGACAGTTTGGGGACATTTTGGGACGCACCTTGAGCAGCTTCTCGTCGCGCTCCACGGTGACACCTTGGTGACTTTTTGGGGACACTTTGGGGATACTTTGATGACACCTTGGTGACACCTTGGGGACACTTTGATGACACTTTGGGGACAGTTTTGGGACAGTTTGGGGACATTTTGGGACGCACCTTGAGCAGCTTCTCGTCGCGCTCCACGGTGACACCTTGGTGACTTTTTGGGGACACTTTGGGGATACTTTGATGACACCTTGGTGACTTTTTGGAGACACCTTGGGGACAGTTTTGGGACAGTTTTGGGACAGTTTGGGGACACTTTGGTGACATTGGGGACGCACCTTGAGCAGCTTCTCGTCACGCTCCACGGTGACCTCGGCCGGGTTGGTCTCGCGCGCGGCGTCCTCGGCCGGGGCCGCGCCCTGGCCCTGTCCCTGTCCCTGTCCCTGGCCCTGTCCCTGTCCCTGTCCCAGCAGCTCCTCCTCCTCGGCGCTCACCTCCTCGATCAGGTAATCGGTGATGTGCCGCAGCACCGGGTTCTGGGCCTGCAGGGGACATTGGGGACATGTTGGGGACACCCTGGCGACACCTTGGTGACATTGGTGACCCCACTGGGGACACCAAGGATTCCCTGCTAACACCTCAGAGAACCCCAGTGACACCCTGGTGACACCCTGGGGATACTGGGGACACCGGGGATCCCCTGGTGACACCCTGGTGACACTGCTGACCCCACTGGGGACACCGGGGATCCCCTGGTGACACCACTGGGGACATTGGTGACCCCCTGGTGACACCGCTGACACCGCTGACACCGTGTCTCACCCCGTGCTCAGCGGCGGGCGGCGGCTCGCTGTCCCCGGCGCTGTCCCCGGCCGTGTCCCCAGCCGTGTCCCCCGCGGTGGCGCCGGGGGGGCTCCAGAGGCGCGCGCGGGCGTCCAGCGCCTGCACCAGGCGCGCCGCCAGCTTGATGTCGTGGCGCACGATGGGCCGGTGCTGCGTCAGCCCCGAGACGTTGCGCACGCGCCGCGTCAGGTCGCGGTTCACGCCGGGGCTCAGCTCGCACTCCCGCAGCTGGGGACCCCAAAAATCATCAGAATCACCCCAAAAAAATCCATCAAAATAGCCCCAAAACCAGCCCCGAGACGTTGCGCACGCGCCGCGTCAGGTCCCGGTTCACGCCGGGGCTCAGCTCGCACTCCCGCAGCTGGGGACCCCGAAAACGCCAAAAAACCCCATCAAAACAACCCAAAAAACAGCAAAAACATCCCAAAAAACCTTCAAAGTATCCCAAAAACCAGCAAAACCAGCCCAAAACCCAGCCCCGAGACGTTGCGCACGCGCCGCGTCAGGTCGCGGTTCACTCCTGGGCTCAGCTCGCACTCCCGCAGCTGGGGACCCCAAAAACACCCCAAAAACACCCAAAAACCCATCAAAACAACCCAAAAAACAGCAAAAACATCCCAAAAAACCTTCAAAGTATCCCAAAAACCAGCAAAACCAGCCCAAAACCAGCCCCGAGCCGTTGCGCACGCGCCGCGTCAGGTCCCGGTTCACTCCTGGGCTCAGCTCGCACTCCCGCAGCTGGGGACCCCAAAAACACCCCAAAAACACCCAAAAACCCATCAAAACAACCCAAAAAACAGCAAAAACATCCCAAAAAACCTTCAAAGTATCCCAAAAACCAGCAAAACCAGCCCAAAACCAGCCCCGAGCCGTTGCGCACGCGCCGCGTCAGGTCCCGGTTCACGCCCGGGCTCAGCTCTCACTCCCGCAGCTGGGGACCCCAAAAATCATCAGAATCACCCCAAAAAAATCCATCAAAATAGCCCCAAAACCAGCCCCGAGACGTTGCGCACGCGCCGCGTCAGGTCCCGGTTCACGCCCGGGCTCAGCTCTCACTCCCGCAGCTGGGGACCCCAAAACACCCCAAAAAACCATCAAAATAACCCAAAAATCCATCAAAATCCATCAAAA
>NW_024357615.1:3020-6846 GCF_014805655.1 Passer montanus
GGTGTCCCCAGTGTCCCCACCTTGAACTTCTTCCCGCTGAGGGGGCACAGCCACTTGTCCTTGCCCAGCTCCTGGGTGTCCCTGCCTGTCCCTGTGTGTCCTGTCTGTCCCAAACCTGTCCCCAATGACCCCGAGGTGTCCCCAATGACCCTGACAGTGTCCCCAAGGTGTCCCCAGTGTCCCCACCTTGAACTTTTTCCCGCTGAGGGGGCACAGCCACTTGTCCTTGCCCAGCTCCTGGGTGTCCCTGTGTGTCCCCAATGGTTCCTGTGTGTCCCCAATGTCCCCAGGGTGTCCCCAATGACCCTGACAGTGTCCCCAATGTCCCCAAGGTGTCCCCACCTTGAACTTTTTCCCACTGAGGGGGCACAGCCACTTGTCCTTGCCCAGCTCCTGGGTGTTGGCGCTGACGAACTTCTCGAGCTCCTGCTCGGGGTCCTTGCGGCCGAGGCGCTGCGCCTCCTCCTCGGGGACGGCGCCGGGGCCGGCCAGCAGCGGGGCCAGGCGCGCCTCGAACCCGCGCTGCCACTCGGCCACTGGGGACAGGGGACATTGTTACTGGGAGAACTGGGAATAGCCAAAAATGGCAAAAAACCCCGAAAAAATGGCATAAAACTGAGAGAAACGGGGTAAGAACGGGGTTTGGGGTCACTGGGATCGGGGCCAGGCGCGCCTCGAACCCGCGCTGCCACTCGGCCACTGGGGACAAGGGGACATTGTTACTGGGAGAACTGGGAATGGGTGAAATCCCAAAAAAAACCCTGAAAAAATGGCATAAAACTGAGAGGAACGGGGTAAGAACGGGGTTTGGGGTCAGTGGGATCGGGGCCAGGCGCGCCTCGAACCCGCGCTGCCACTCCCACACTGGGGACGGGTTTTGGGGTGAATTTGGGGTTTTTTGGGGTCACCTTCCCCGTGGGACACGCGGTTGGCTTTGGGGTCGTTCTGGGGTGGTTTTTTGGGGTGAATTCAGGGAATTTTGCCTCACCTTCCCCGTGGGACATGCGGTTGGTTTTGGGGTGTTTTTTTGGGGTAGATTTGGGGTTTTTTGCCTCACCTTCGCCGTGGGACACGCGGTTGGTTTCAGGGTGGTTTTTTTGGGGTAAATTTGAGTTATTTTGGGGTTTTTTTGCCTCACCTTCGCCGTGGGACACGCGGTTGGTTTCAGGGTGGTTTTTTTGGGGTAAATTTGAGTTATTTGGGGTTTTTTTGCCTCACCTTCCCCGTGGGACACGCGGTTGGTTTCGGGACGGTTTTTTTGGGGTAAATTTGAGTTATTTTGGGGTTTTTTTGCCTCACCTTCGCCGTGGGACACGCGGTTGGATTCGGGATGGTTTTTTTGGGGTAGATTTGAGTTATTTCGGGGTTTTTTGCCTCACCTTCCCCGTGGGACACGCGGTTGGGCGGCAGCGGGCCCCGCACGTGGATGATCCCGCAGCGGTTCGGCATCTCGTCCTCGTTGGGGTACTCGGAGGTGTTGTAGTAATCCACCGAGTGCACGATGCGCAGGTACAGCAGGAGGCGGTCCAGCACCTGGGGGGACAACGGGGACATTGAGGGGACATTTGGGACATTGAGGGGACATTTGGGGACATTTGGGGACATTTGGGGACACTGGGGACACTCGGAGGTGCTGCAGTAATCCACCAAGTGCACGATGCGCAGGTACAGCAGCAGCCGGTCCAGCACCTGGGGGGACATCGGGGACATTGGGGACATTTGGGACAATCAGGGACATTTGGGACTGTGAGGACACTGGGGACATTGGGGACATTGAGGGGACATTGGGGACACACCTTGAGCAGCTTCTCATCACACTCTGTGATGACACCTTGGGGACTTTTTGGGGATATCTTGGGGACACTTTGGAGATACTTTGGGGACATCTTGGAGACACCTTGGGGACACTTTGATGACACTTTAGGGACACTTTGGTGACACTGGGGACGCACCTTGAGCAGCTTCTCGTTGCGCTCCACAGTGACACCTTGGGGACACCTTGGGGACACTTTGATGACACTCTGGGGACAGTTTGGGGACACTTTGGTGACACTGGGGACGCACCTTGAGCAGCTTCTCGTCGCGCTCCACGGTGACACCTTGGGGACACCTTGGGGACTTTTTGGGGACAATTTGGGGATACTTTGATGACACCTTGGGGACACCTTGGGGACACTTTGATGACACTTTGGGGACAGTTTTGGGACAGTTTGGGGACATTTTGGGACGCACCTTGAGCAGCTTCTCGTCGCGCTCCACGGTGACACCTTGGTGACTTTTTGGGGACACTTTGGGGATACTTTGATGACACCTTGGTGACACTTTGGGGACACTTTGGTGACACCTTGGGGACACTTTGATGACACTCTGGGGACAGTTTTGGGGACACTTTGGGACGCACCTTGAGCAGCTTCTCGTCGTGCTCCACGGTGACACCTTGGTGACTTTTTGGGGACACTTTGGGGATACTTTGATGACACCTTGGTGACTTTTTGGAGACACCTTGGGGACAGTTTTGGGACAGTTTTGGGACAGTTTGGGGACACTTTGGTGACATTGGGGACGCACCTTGAGCAGCTTCTCGTCACGCTCCACGGTGACCTCGGCCGGGTTGGTCTCGCGCGCGGCGTCCTCGGCCGGGGCCGCGCCCTGGCCCTGTCCCTGTCCCTGTCCCTGGCCCTGTCCCTGTCCCTGTCCCAGCAGCTCCTCCTCCTCGGCGCTCACCTCCTCGATCAGGTAATCGGTGATGTGCCGCAGCACCGGGTTCTGCGCCTGCAGGGGACAGTGGGGACACATTGGGGACATTGGGGACATTGGGGACATCATTGGGGATGTGCCGCAGCACCGGGTTCTGAGCCTGCAGGGGACATTGGGGACATTGGGGACATTGGGGACATTGGGGACATTGGGGACATCATTGGGGATGTGCCGCAGCACCGGGTTCTGAGCCTGGGGGGACAGTGGGGACATTGGGGACATCACTGGGGACACATTGGGGACACATTGGGGACAATGGGGACAGCATCGGTGATGTGCCGCAGCCGCCTGCAGGGGACAGTGGGGACACATTGGGGACATTGGGGACATTGGGGACACGTTGGGGACACATTGGGGACATCACTGGGGATGTGCCGCAGCACCGGGTTCTGAGCCTGGGGGGACAGTGGGGACATTGGGGACATCACTGGGGACACATTGGGGACACATTGGGGACAATGGGGACAGCATCGGTGATGTGCCGCAGCACCGGGTTCTGAGCCTGCAGGGGACATTGGGGACATTGGGGACATTGGGGACACGTTGGGGACACATTGGGGACATCACTGGGGATGTGCCGCAGCACCGGGTTCTGAGCCTGCAGGGGACATTGGGGACATTGGGGACATTGGGGACACGTTGGGGACACATTGGGGACATCACTGGGGATGTGCCCCAGCACCGGGTTCTGAGCCTGGGGGGGACAGCAATGGGGACACTGGGGACATTGGGGACACATTGGGGACACATTGGGGACATTGGGGACATCAACAGGGACAAACATCAATGGGTGACACCCTGGGGACACTGGTGACCCCACTGTGGCCACTGGAGACACCCTGGTGACACCACAGGTGACACCCTGGTGACACCCTGGTGACACTGGGGACATCCTGGGGAGACTGGTGACACCTTGGTGACACTGGGGATCCCCTAGTGACCCAACTGGAGACAATAGGGACACCCTGGTGACCCCGCTGACACCACAAGTGACACCCCGGTGACACTGGGGACACCCTGGTGACCCCGCTGACACCGCAGGTGACACCCTGGTGACACTGCTGACCCC
>NW_024357616.1:0-316 GCF_014805655.1 Passer montanus
AACCACCCCGAAACCCCCTCCCCAAAATCACCCCCCCAGGACCCCCCAAACCCCCCCCCGGCGCGGCGGCGGGGGCTGGGGCCCGTTGGAAATCCCTGGCAATGTGATTTTGGGCAAAAACGGTAAAAAATCCCAAAGCCAGGAACCCCGGCGGGCGGCAGCGGGTGGGGGAGGGGTCGGACATCGCCCCCCCCCTCAGTGGGGTGGGGGAGGGGTCGGACACCCCCTCCCCCCCGTGAGGGTCCCGGTGCTCCCTGGGGGCGTCCGAGCGTCGGGGTCACCTGTGGGAACAGGGGAGGGGTCAGGGGGGGCTCCA
>NW_024357617.1:0-316 GCF_014805655.1 Passer montanus
GTTGGGACTGGGTGATCCTTAAGGTTCCTCCCAACCCTTAACGTTATTATATGATCCCATAATTGAAAGAAAAGCTGGATGTGCTGCACTGTTTGCCCCACGACCACGGTGCCAGCTGGGCTGGGGCAGTCCCACAGCCTGCTCCACCTTCGGGCACACACATGGTGGGAATGGAGTCCTTGTCCCCAGCTGAAGCTGCCAGCCCAGCTCCGGCCTCCTGAGCGCCTGGTCCCACAAGGACTTTCCCATGGGCTTGACTTTATTGATGGAGGACAAAATTCCACATCTCCATGTTCCAGAAGCCACATTTTCACCT
>NW_024357618.1:0-316 GCF_014805655.1 Passer montanus
AGGGTCAAAGTCAGGGCTCCCAGAGCAGAGAAATAACCCCAGAGCTCTGGGATTCCACAGCCCACCATTGTTTCTGTAAGAACGGTGCATTTCTAACAATAAAGTGCTTTTCATGCCTCCTGATGGAGTCTCTGTGTCACCTTTGTCTGTCCTGGTCCCCCTGGGGTGACAGTCAGGCTGGGACAGGGACAGGGCTGTCACCATGGGATGGGAGGGGCAGGGAAGCCCCTGGGGCCCCAGGGCACTGCTGGCCCTGTCCCCAAGTGCCACACGCAGTGGCTGCAGGGATGTGCCCCCTGTTGACAGAGTGACCAAA
>NW_024357619.1:0-315 GCF_014805655.1 Passer montanus
AAATTCCCACCAAAATACCAAAAATTTTAAAGAAATCCCCCCAAAATTCTCCCAAAATTAAAAAAAAAGGACGAAATTGAATGAAAATTCTCCTCCAAAATTCCCAACAAAATTCCCAAAAATTTCTCCCAGAATACCCAAAATATTTCCAAAAATTCCCACAAAATTCGGCTGAAAGTCCCCAAAAATTTCCCCAAATTCCGCCCAAACGACCCCAAAATCCCAACATTTTCCCAAAAATCCCAAAATTACCAAAAAAAATCTCCAAAATCCCTCCTAAATCCAAAAAATCCCCCCAAAATTTCCCCAAAAATC
>NW_024357620.1:0-315 GCF_014805655.1 Passer montanus
GGGTCCCTCCAGCCCAAACCCTGCTGGGATCCTGGGGTTCCATGGAGCAGCTCCTCTGGATTTGCTGGGCTCAGCATTCCTGGCACACTCCTGGCTGGGTGGCCGTGGGGAATGTCCCACCCGGAGCTGTTTGCTGCCCCAGGCAGCTGAGCAGGGCCAGCGCTCTGGAGCTCGCTCAAGAAGTGCCAAAAGGAAAAAGAAGGATTTTAACACTTGAGAAACCCCTTCTGAGCCCAGGCAAGCAGAACTCAGCTGCTGTTGAACAGCCCCATCAATCTTTGAGCATTCTAATGTGAAAAATCTCATTTGAAATCC
>NW_024357621.1:0-315 GCF_014805655.1 Passer montanus
TTTCCTCTTTCCTGCTGCTTGTTGGGTGGGAGCAGAGCCCAACCCCTTCTCACCTCCACCCTCCTGTCAGGGAGTTGTAATCAATATCTTCTTGCATATTTTTATTTGAATAATTTTATCCATTTCTGTAGTTAGATATTAATAAAACACTCTAATATTAATAAAACACTCTAATAATCCCTCCAGTGCTGGTGACTCTAGCACTACACACAGCCTGAGAATACCTGGGCAAAATGCTCTGACTTCTCTGCTAAGGGACCTCTTCTTCCCATAAATTTAATGTTTTCCTTAAAACCTGGAGTTCTTTGGGGTTTT
>NW_024357622.1:0-315 GCF_014805655.1 Passer montanus
CAAAATTCCCCCAAAAATCCCCCTCAAAACCTCCTTAAAAGCAGCAGGAATTTCTATTAAAAAATCAACATTTTTTTGAATTTTTAACCCAAAAATCCCCTCAAAATTCCCAATTTTTCCGACAAAAAAAATCCTAAAAATTTTGGTGAAAATCCCAAAATTTTTTTGGTTTTTTTTTTAATTAATTTTTATTAATTACTCCGACAATAACTTACGGCAGCTCCAAAATTCCTCCATTTTCCATCTTTTTTTTTTAGGGATTATCCCAAAAAATAAATCAGGAAAAAACCCAAAATCCACAAGAAAAAAACCAAA
>NW_024357623.1:0-315 GCF_014805655.1 Passer montanus
AATGGTCCTTCCTGGAATCTCTGGCAAAATATACCCAGGGAGGATGACCCCAGGGGTTCTGGAGTCAGGGATACAAAGGATCCAAAGTGTCCTACATGCCCACTGAAAAAGAGATACTGGCAGCTTATAAGCAGATTCAAGCTGCCTCAGAGGTGATTGTGACTGAACCACAGCTTCTCCTGGTGCCCCAACTGCCAGCGCTAGGCTGGACATTCAAAAGTAAAGTCCTTTCCACACATCATGCCACTGGTGCTACCTGGGGTAAGTGGGTTGTGCTGATCACACAGCAAGATTTAACAGGAAACCCTAATCACC
>NW_024357624.1:0-315 GCF_014805655.1 Passer montanus
CTGGTCCATACTGGTCCGTACTGGTTTTTCCCACATAAAACCTGAAGGTGATTTACACTGAAACAAACCCAACTGACTCAAATTTTGGGCTGAAATCCCGGGGGTTTTTGCCATTTCCTCGGGGTTTTTTTTGCTCACCTGTCTCTCACCTGTGTCACATGTCCCTCATGTGTCTCTCACTTGTCTCACCTGTCTCTCACCTGTCTCTCACCTGTCTCACCTGTCATTCAGCTGTCTCACATGAAGTCTCAAGGTGATTTGCACTGAAATAACCCAATTTATTCAGATTTTGGGCTAAAATCCCGGGGTTTTTTG
>NW_024357625.1:0-315 GCF_014805655.1 Passer montanus
CGGCCAGTTTGCAGAACAGGCTGGGGGGGGACACAAGGGGGGGTCAGGGGGTCCCCAAAACACCCGGGGGGGACACAAGGGGGTCAGGGGGTCCCCAAAACGCCCCGGGGGGGGACACAAGGGGGTCCCCAAAACCCCTGAGGGGGGACACAAGGGGTCAGGGGGTCCCCAAAACCCCAGAGGGAGGGACACAAGGGGGTCCCCAAAACCCCCCGAGGGGTCACAAGGGGGTCAGGGGGTCCCCAAAACCCAAACCCCAGGGATCCCAAATTGGGAATTTGGGGGTTTTGGGGGTCCTGGGGGTGGGATTTGGGG
>NW_024357626.1:0-1163 GCF_014805655.1 Passer montanus
CTGCTGCTCGTGACACGGCCACCTGGGAGGGGACACACCTGAGCCACACCTGAGTCACACCTGAGTGTCACACCTGTGTCACACCTGGGGAACACCTGGGGACACATCTGAGTCACACCCGCACCCCAAACCCCACCTGCTGCTCGTGACACGGCCACCTGCGGGGGACACACCTGAGTGTCACACCTGTGTCACCTGTGTGACCTGGTGTGACCCCCAACCCGAGCTGCAGAGCTGTCAGTCGATTGACTGAATCAATTAATCAGCCAATCCATCAATCTATCAATCAGCTAATCAATCAGCCAACCAATCATTCAGCTGATCAACTATTCAGCCAATCAGCCAATCAATCAATCATTCAGCCAATCAGCCAATCAATCAATCAATCATTCAGCTAATCATCCAATCAATCAATCAGCCAATCAATAAATCAATCACACAATCAGTCGATCAATTAATCAATCAATCAATCAATCAATTAATCAATCAGCCCTGCAGGGGCGGGGCTGACTCCCCTGAGTGACCACAGCTCCCCTGGGGCTGCACAGGAGTGACCAGAGTGACCAGGAGTGACCACAGTGACCACCCAGAGTGACCAGGAGTGACCAGAGTGACCAGAGTGACCAGCCAGAGTGACCAGAATGACCAGGAGTGACCACAAGGAACCAGAGTGACCACCCGGAGTGACCAGGAGTGACCACAACTCAAGTCTGGGCATTTTTTCTCCCTTTTTTCCCCCATTTTTCAGCTCTTTCCAATCCCTTTCCCCGGACTTTTCCGGGCACGCTCACATTTAAGTGTTCTGGGTTTCCAGGGGAAATAAGTGGGTTTAATTAACACCAAATTGGTGCTAATTAATGCCAAATCGGTGCTAATTAAGGCCATATAGCTGCTAATTAACACCAGCTTGTTGCTAATTAAGGCCCCGAGGGGGTGGGGCTGAATTTGGGCTGAATTTGGCCGAATTTGCCCAATTTCCTCCATTTTCGGGGTTCTTGGGGGAGCTTGGGGCGGTTTTGGGTCTGGGGGGGTTTGGGGTTGGGGGCACCTGGGACACCCCAAAGCCCCCCAGGACCCCCCAAATTCTCCCCAAATCTCACGCGTAGCTGTGCAGCAGCAGCACGGCCAGGCTCCCCAGGCTCCCCAAAGCCCCCAGGACCCCC
>NW_024357626.1:2092-6499 GCF_014805655.1 Passer montanus
CTGCACCCGCAGGGTGACACCCGACACACCTGGGGGGACATCAGTGTCACCCACAGCCCTGTGACAGACTAACCCCCCCGCTGCACCCGCAGGGTGACACCCGACACACCTGGGGGGACAGCAGTGTCACCTGGAGCCATGGGACACCCTAACAGCCCCGCTGCACCCGCAGGGTGACACCCGACACACCTGGGGACAGGGACAGTCACAGTGTCACCTAGAGCCATGAGAGACCCTAAACATCGCCTCTGCACCCGCAGGGTGACACCCGAGACACCTGGGGACAGGCACAGGGACAGTGTCATCTGCCACCCTGGGACAGCCTCACTGCACCTGCAGGGTGACACCCAAGACTCCTGGGGACAGGGACAGGGGACAACAGTGTCACCTACAGCCCTGGGACACCCCCTCTGCAGCAGCAGGGCGACACCGGAGACACCTGGGGACAGCAGTGTCACCCACAGCCCTGACAGCCCATAAACACCCTGCTGTCACCTTACAGAGCAGCAGGGGACAGCGACAGGGGTGACACCCCACAGGTGCCACCCCTGGCAGTGCCACCCCCAGTGCCACCTTGCACCCGGGGCCAGCTGTCACTACCCGAAATTCACCTGGGAACCCCAAAATTAACATGGGGACCCCGAAATTCACCTGGGAACCCCGAAATTCACCTGGGAACCCCAAAGATCACCTCTGGGACCCCAGCCCCACAGCCCTGCCCATGCGGATCCACTGGATCCCCGAGGCATCGAGGGGCTGCTCCCAGGGCAGCGGCACCCCCAGCTCCTGTGAGACCCCAAAAGTCATCAGGGGAACCCCGAAATTCACCTGGGAACCCCGAGATTCATCCAGGGACCCCCAGCCCCACAGCCCTGCCTGTGCGGATCCACTGGATCCGGGACGAGTCCAGGGGCTGCTCCCGGGGCAGCGGCACCCCCAGCTCCTGGGGGGGACCCCGAAATTCACCTGGGGGACCCCAGACCCACAGAAACACCCCCAGCTCCTCTGGGACCCCAAAACTGAGCTCCAGATCCGTTTAGGGACCCCAGACCCATTTGAGGACCCCAGGCCCATTTGAGGACCCCAGACTCATTTGGGGACCCCCAGACCTCCTTGGGGACCCCAGACCTCCTTGGGGAGCCCCAGACCCATTTGGGGACCCCCAGACCCACAGTAGGACCCCAGACCCATTTGAGAGCTCCAGACCCATTTGGGGACCCCAGACTCATTTGGGGACCCCCAGCACAGGTTGAGGGGGGGGGCCCAGAGGGGTCTGGGGGGTCCCCGGGGGCATCCCGTGATTTCCCATGGGGGTCCCTGGGAAAGGCATTTGGGGGGTCCCGGTGGGTGCCCTTGGGGGTCCCCAGGAGAGGCGGGTCCCGGGGGTACTTGGGGGGGACCCCGTGGGGGTCTGGGGGCTTCCGGTGGTTCCCAGGAGGGGGTCCCGGGGCTTGTTCCAGGGGGTCCCCCCCGTGTGGTGTCCTGGGATGTTCCCGGGGGGCTCTTGGGGGGGGGTTCGGGCGGGGGTCCCAGCAGGGCACCCCCCCCGTGTGGTGTCCTGGGATGTTCCCGGGGGGCTCTTGGGGGGCGGGGGTCCCGGGGGTCCCAGCAGGGCACTCGAGGGGTCCCGGGGGTCCCAGCAGGGTACTCGAGGGGTCACGGGGGTCCCGGGGGTCCCAGCGGGGCACTTAGGGGGTCCTGGGGGTCTCAGGGGTCCCGGGGGTCCCAGCGGGGCATTTAGGGGGTCCCGGGGGTCTCCGCTGTCCCCGCTGTTTCCCGAGGGTCCCACAGTCCCTGCCGTGTCCCCACTGTCCCCCCCTGTCCCCGCCGTGTCCCAGGGATCCCGGGGGTCTCTCTGTCCCCTCTGTCCCTCTGTCCCGGGGGTCGCGGGGGTCCCAGGGGTCCCGGGGGTCCCTCTGTCCCTCTGTCCCTCTGTCCCGGGGGTCCCTCTGTCCCCTCTGTCCCTCTGTCCCGCTGCCCCGGGGGTCCCGGGGGTCGCACCTCCTGCAGCACGCGGCGGATGCCCTCGGTGGGCGCGTCGCGGTACGCGGGGTCCTCGGAGAGCAGCTTGAGGACGCGGACGCGGCCGCCGGGGCAGCGGGCGAACACGTCCGTGAAGGTCCCGCCGCGGTCGATGGCGAACTGGAACCCGCCGGGGCCGGGCGGCGCCGCCATGGCGGGACGGGAGCGGCACCGGCAGCGGCACCGGGAGCGGCTCCGGGAGCGGCACCGGCAGCGGCACCGGCAGCTCCGGCCAGCGCCGGTCAGCGCCGGTCCCCAGCCGGGCCCCCGGTGGCCCTGAGCGACCTGAGCGCGGCCGAGGAGGCGGCCGGGGGCCCGCGCCTGGTGGTGGCCACGGTGGCGGGCAGCGGGCAGCTGGCGCTGTGCCAGCTGAGTGCCCGGCTGCACCAGGAGCGGCTGCCCCCGGTGCTGGACGCCGCCCAGGCCGCCTGCCGCGGGCTGCACGCCGTGCTGGACGGCGTGGTGAGGGCCAGGCTGCGCCAGGACACGGCCATGGAGCACTGACCATCCAACTGACCATTCACAGTGACGCCCAGGCCATGGAGCACTGAGTGACCACAGTGACCATCACAGTGACACCCCAGGACACTGCTATAGAGCACTGAGTGACCACACTGACCACTACAGTGACACCCCAAGACATGGCCATGGAGCACTGAGTGACCACAGTGACCATCACAGTGACACCCCAGGACACGGCCATGGAGCACTGAGTGACCACACTGACCATCACAGTGACACCCCAGGACACTGCTATAGAGCACTGAGTGACCACACTGACCACTACAGTGACACCCCAAGACATGGCCATGGAGCACTGAGTGACCACAGTGACCATCACAGTGACACCCCAGGACATGGCCATGGAGCACTGAGTGACCACAGTGACCATCACAGTGACACCCCAGGACACGGCCATGGAGCACTGAGTGACCACACTGACCATCACAGTGACACCCCAGGACACTGCTATAGAGCACTGAGTGACCACACTGACCACTACAGTGACACCCCAAGACATGGCCATGGAGCACTGAGTGACCACAGTGACCATCACAGTGACACCCCAGGACATGGCCATGGAGCACTGAGTGACCACAGTGACCATCACAGTGACACCCCAGGACACGGCCGTGGAGCACTGACCACCACAGTGACCTCCATGGGGACACTGCCATGGCACAGTGAGTGACCACTGGGACACTAAGGGGACATTGCCACAGAGCAGTGACCGCTGCAGGGACACCAGCATGGCATGGTGACCATAGTGACCACCATGGAGCAGTGACCACTGTGGGGACACCAGCATGGCACAGTGACCACTGTGGGGACACCAGGACACCAGCATGGAGCAGTGACTGACCACAGTGACCACTGCAGGGACACCACCATGGCACAGTGACCCAGGGACACCGTGGGGACACTGCCATGGCACAGTGACCACAGGGGAGGCTGTGGTGACCAACTGACCCCTGGGAGCTGCAGCGTGACATCACTGCAGTGACCAGTGCTGGGGACATGGGGACACTGGGGCTGTGACCCTGGAATGTCCAGTGCTGGGGACACTGGAGTGACCAATCCTGGGGACACTGGAGTGACCAGTGCTGGGGACATTGGGGACACTGTGGCTGTGACCCTGGAGTGACCAGTGCTGGGGACACTGCAGTGACCAATGCTGGGGACACTGTGGCTGTGACCCTGCAGTGACCAGTGCTGGGGACACTGCAGTGACCAATGCTGGTGACCCTGGAGTGTGACGCTGCGGGTTTTGGGGTGCCCCATGGCAATAAACTGGGCTGTGTCACTGCACCTTGTGTCCCTCTGTGTCACCTGTGTCCCTGTGTGTCACCTGTGTCCCTGGAGTGTCACTGCACCTGTGTCCCTGTGTGTCACCTCTGTCCCTGTGTGCACAGTGACACCCCAGGACACGGCCATGGAGCACTGAGTGACCACACTGACCATCACAGTGACACCCCAGGCCGCCTGCCGGGGGCTGCACGCCGTGCTGGACGGCGTGGTGAGGGCCAGGCTGCGCCAGGACACGGCCATGGAGCACTGAGTGAGGGCCAGGCTGCGCCAGGACACGGCCATGGAGCACTGAGTGACCACACTGACCATCACAGTGACACCCCAGGCCGCCTGCCGGGGGCTGCACGCCGTGCTGGACGGCGTGGTGAGGGCCAGGCTGCGCCAGGACACGGCCATGGAGCACTGAGTGACCACACTGACCATCACAGTGACACCCCAGGACACGGCCATGGAGCACTGAGTGACCACACTGACCATCACAGTGACACCCCAGGACACTGCTATAGAGCACTGAGTGACCACACTGACCACTACAGTGACACCCCAAGACATGGCCATGGAGCACTGAGTGACCAC
>NW_024357627.1:0-315 GCF_014805655.1 Passer montanus
TGGGAGAAATTTCAAGACATGAAAAGATACGGAGCAATCCTGTCCCACTTGACGTTGAGCATGCCAGAGACGATGCCAAAATCTTCTGGGGGGAAGGAATCATCCGACAGCTCCACATCTAGGGCAGCACTGAACACAACAAAGACAGGGATGAGACAGGAATCTTAAGCTTTGCCATCGGCTCACAGGCTCTGCAGCAAAGTGCACTGACAGGTCCATCTTGACCAAATGGAAGAACTGATTTTTCAGAGATGAAATGTCACCAGTAGAAGATGGGGAGGAGAGTTGAGGTATCTTATAGAAAGACTGCAGAGG
>NW_024357628.1:0-315 GCF_014805655.1 Passer montanus
CATGGCAGCAGCTGTCCCACTCTTTATGGGAGGCACATAACATGTGCCACCCTTAATTCAGCACTGGGTTAGTCAGTCTTATAAAGCTCTTTTAAAAAAACCAGACTGGTCAAAAAATTGTTTGTATTTTAGTTGGTTGGGGTGTTTTTGGCTTTTTTTTTTTTCTTGGTCTTTGCTTTGGTGCTCAGAGATCATGATGTAAAAGAGACTTTCTTTTCAACTTGTCTGTGAGTGTGTAAGGGGCAAGAAAAGAAGATCAGTGTTTCACCATCTGGTTAATGAGCTGTAAAAGCAATTGTGCTGTCCCTAATCAGG
>NW_024357629.1:0-315 GCF_014805655.1 Passer montanus
CATCAGCTGAATATGGCCATTGTTTTGCAGAAAACTCCTCAGCCTGCAAAAAATCCTCAACAGTATAAAAAGAAAAACAAAAATATTAGAAAAGTGAAGGTTTGGGGTCTACCCACAAGCAGCATTTTGTAATAGCACAAGGCATGGTGTGAGATATTTTCTCTTTAATTTCCACTTTTAATTTCTGGAGATCCTCTGTCAGTCTTTCCACTGAGGAGGCACAGGCCCATAATGGGGTGGAGATAGTTTCTTCATATATCTGGGGTTTGGTCACCAAATAGTCCACATTTTATTCTCCTTCTTTCCATGACATCA
>NW_024357630.1:0-315 GCF_014805655.1 Passer montanus
AACAAATCCAAATTTTTGGGGGGGGGCAGGGTAAAAATTCTAATTTTTTTTGTGGGAAACAGGGGGGGAAAATTCCACATTTTGTGGGGAAAGGGGGAAAAAAAAAATCTAAATTTTGGTGGTTCTGGGTGGGGAAAATTGGGAAAAGGGGGGGAAATTCAGGAAAAAATCAGAAAAAATGGGAACAAAGGGGGGAGATTTCAAAATTTTGGTGGGAAAATAGGGGAAAAATTCCATTTTTGGGGGGTGGGAATTCTGGGAAAAATTCACATATTTTGGGGGGTTCTGGGTGGGGAAAAAATGGGGGAAAAAGTG
>NW_024357631.1:0-315 GCF_014805655.1 Passer montanus
AAGAAACGCTACCTGCTTTTCCTGCCTTTGTCACAGTCTCCCAAGGCCCCGCCCGTCCAGGATAGTTCACACTCATGATCTGGAGCTCATTACTGGAGCTCAGTTCTCCAAGGCTGAGTGGGTTTTCGGCGTGCATGATAATCTTGAGGCACATGACTAGACTCAGGCTCGTCAGGACTTTCCCCAGTTTCATTCTTCTGCCTCTGCCCATTGGAGTGCCTCCAGCGGCGGGGAAAACCATCTTCTTGACAGCAGGAATATCCTTCACAGGTGTCGTGCCTGGATCGAGCCACATATCTCCTTTCAAAGAGGCCC
>NW_024357632.1:0-315 GCF_014805655.1 Passer montanus
ATTTTTTTATATTTTAAGGGGATTTTTTTATTATTTTTCAGGGATTTTTTAAATGGACTTTTTGTTGATTTTTTAGGATTTTTTCCCCACCCACCCTTCCCCAAAATTCCATTTATTCCTTACAAAAATCACTAAAAATCAGAGCGTGGATCATTGTCAGGAGCGGCTCAGGAGGGGATTTTGGGGCCGGTTTTGGGGGATTTTTTTGATATTTTTAGGATTTTTTTTTTCAGGGATTTTTTGGGGTATTTTTTGTGGATTTTTTGTTGATTTTTTAGGTTTTTTCCCCCACCCACCCTTCCCCAAAATTCCATT
>NW_024357633.1:0-315 GCF_014805655.1 Passer montanus
CCCCCAAATGCCCCCCCCGGTTCTCCCTGACCCCAGTCCCGGTCCGGTTCCCTGGTCCCGATTCTCCCTGACCGGGTCCGGTTCTGTTCTCCCTGACCCGGTTCCGGTCCAGTCCCGGTTCTCCCTGACCCGGCCCGGTTCGGTTCCGGTTCTGTTCTCCCTGACGCGGTCCGGTTCGGTTCTGTTCTCCCTGACCTGGTCCCGGTCCGGTTCGGTTCTCCCTGACCCCGGTTCCGGTTCTCCCTGACCTGGCCCGGTTCCGGTCCCGGTTCTCCCTGACCCGGTCCCGGTTCGATTCTCCCTGACCCCGGTCCG
>NW_024357634.1:0-315 GCF_014805655.1 Passer montanus
GAGTGTGGGGAGCGGGCACAGCACCCCACAGGGGTGGGGGAACCCAAAACTGGCTCTCGCCGAGCCCTCGTGAGGAGCCAGGACAGGGAGGATCTGGTTTCACACCTCCAGTTTGTCTCAGCAATGAATAAACGGCTGGAGAAGCTGGAGAGTTGGAGGGGAAACACCCCACAAGTTTTGGGATACCCCAAAACGCTGCCCTGGCAGAGCTCCTGCAAGTCAGCAGGGTCCTAAACCCACCTCTCTTCACATCTCCAGTTTCCACCGCCAACAAGTTGGCCTGCAGAGGGCTGGACAAGCTGGAGGAGAAGCTGC
>NW_024357635.1:0-315 GCF_014805655.1 Passer montanus
GTTGGCTGGGGGTGTAATGTAAAAAGCAATTTTTTTTTAAGTTTCCACTTCATTTAATGAATTCCATAGAATTTTCAAAGCAGTAAATTCAGAGCTAGGTTAGAACAATGGATATTCTCAGATCATCTTGGTTTTCCTTCTAACAATAAAACTTTGCTTGCATCACATTTCTCCGTACAAAGAATAACACAAGAAAACTGGGGTACTTTGTGGGAATGTAATAGTAAAAGAATAAGTGAAATCCCCAGACTTAGCTTACACAGCCACCACCAAGTACAACTGCTTGTTAGGGCCCTAATCACATTCCTGAACCCT
>NW_024357636.1:0-315 GCF_014805655.1 Passer montanus
GATTTGGGAGAAAAATCAGAATTTTGGGGGGATTTCAGGGGGGATTTGGGGGGAATTTTGGGAAAATTTTGGGTGGATTTTTAGGAGGATTTTGGGAGAATCTTGGGGGAATTTTGGGAAAATTTTGGGGGATTTTTGGGGGATTTTTGGGAAAATTTTGGGGGAAATTTGTGGGATTTTTAGGAGGACTTCCAGGAGGATTTTGGGGGAATTTTGGGGGATTCTGGGGGATTTTTGGGAGGGATTTTAGGAGGATTTTGGAGGAATTTCGGGAGGATTTTGGGGGGATTTTTGGGAGGATTTTGGGGGAATTTT
>NW_024357637.1:0-818 GCF_014805655.1 Passer montanus
TTTCCCCCCCGTACCCCATTTTTTGCCCCCCGTACCTGAGCAGCGCCGCCCCGTTGCGCAGGGCCCCCCCCAGCACCTGCTCCAGCAGCGCCAGCGCCGCCCCCACGGCCCCGCGGGGCCCCCCCTGCGCACCCCAAAACCGGGGGGTCACGGGGGGGCACGACCCCAAAAACGGGACCCGAAACGCCCGGGGGGACCCCAAAACCCCAAGGGGAAACAGAGATTGAGGGGACCCGAACGGGGGGGACCCCAAAACCCCCACGGGAGGAACCCCGAACCCCACACAGGAACCCGGCATTGGGGGGACCCCAAAACCCCCACGGAAGGGACTTGGAATCGGGGGGGACCCCAAAACACCAGTGGGACCCCAAAATCATATGGGAGGGACCCAGAATCAGGGGGGAACCCCAAAACCAAAGTGAGACCCCAAAACCCCACAGGAGAGACCCAGAATCACAGGGGGACCCCAAAACCCCCACGGGAGGGACCTAGAACTGGGGGGGACCCCAAAACCCTCCAGAAAGGACCCAGAGTCAGGGGGACCCCCAAACCCCATGGAGGAGCCCCCAAAACCTCGGGGGACGCCCCAAGTGTTCAGGGGAACCCCAAAACCTCCAGTGGGACCCCAAAACCCCTCACTGAGGGTCCCTGGGGGCTGGGAAGGGACCCCAAAAGCCTCCCGGGGGTCCCAGGGATTTGGGGACCCCCAGAACCCCAAACCCCCCCGGGGGTCCCAGGGATTTGGGGACCCCGAACCCTCCGGGGGTCTCAGGGATTTGGGGACCCCCCGAACCCCCAACCCCCCCCCGGGGGCCCGG
>NW_024357637.1:878-2027 GCF_014805655.1 Passer montanus
GGAGGAACCCCAAAACCCCACACAGGAACCCCAAAACCCCCACGGGAGGGACCCAGAATTAGGGGGGAACCCCAAAACCAAAGTGAGACCCCAAAACCCCACAGGAAACAGAGATTGAGGGGACCCGAACGGGGGGGACCCCAAAACCCCCACGGGAGGAACCCCAAAACCCCACACAGGAACCCCAAAACCCCCACGGGAGGGACCCAGAATTAGGGGGGAACCCCAAAACCAAAGTGAGACCCCAAAACCCCACAGGAAACAGAGATTGAGGGGACCCGAACGGGGGGGACCCCAAAACCCCCACGGGAGGAACCCCGAACCCCACACAGGAACCCGGCATTGGGGGGACCCCAAAACCCCCACGGAAGGGACTTGGAATCGGGGGGGACCCCAAAACACCAGTGGGACCCCAAAATCATATGGGAGGGACCCAGAATCAGGGGGGAACCCCAAAACCAAAGTGAGACCCCAAAACCCCACAGGAGAGACCCAGAATCACAGGGGGACCCCAAAACCCCCACGGGAGGGACCTAGAACTGGGGGGGACCCCAAAACCCTCCAGAAAGGACCCAGAGTCAGGGGGACCCCCAAACCCCATGGAGGAGCCCCCAAAACCTCGGGGGACGCCCCAAGTGTTCAGGGGAACCCCAAAACCTCCAGTGGGACCCCAAAACCCCTCACTGAGGGTCCCTGGGGGCTGGGAAGGGACCCCAAAAGCCTCCCGGGGGTCCCAGGGATTTGGGGACCCCGAACCCTCCGGGGGTCTCAGGGGTCCCAGGGATTTGGGGACCCCAAACCCCCCCGGGGGTCCCAGGGATTTGGGGTTCCCCAGCTCGGGGGGCGCTCACCGGGCTGGGGCTCTCGGGGGGCTCCAGCTTCGCCACGAACGAGGGGCTGGGGGACCCCAAAACCAGCCTGAGGGGCCGGCCTGGGGTCCCCAGAGCACCCCCAAATCCTGGGGGACCCCCGGCGCTGCCCAGCCTCCCCCCACGGCCCCCCAAACCCTTCAAAGACTCCCAAACCCCACAGGGATCCCCCAAACCCTTCAAAGACCCCCTAACCCCACAGAGACCCCCCAAACCCCACAGAGACCCCCAAACCCCACAGAGACTCCCCAAACCCCATAGAGACCCCCCCAAACCCCAC
>NW_024357637.1:5457-6764 GCF_014805655.1 Passer montanus
GACACCGTGAGGGGCGCGGGGAGGACCCGGGTTAAGGGAAACCGGGGACAGCGGGGCGGGAACAAAGCGGGCTGAGGGCGGGAGCGGGCCGGGCGGCGGGAGCGCCGCGGGCCCGGGGCTCCATGGGCCGGGGAGGGCCCGGGGGGTCCCGGGGGTCCCGGGGGTCCCGGGGGGCTCGGGGGGTCCCGGGCGGGGCCGGAGCCGCCGCGCTCACCTGCAGCCCCGCGCGACGCTGGCGCGAGGCGCGCCGTGATGACGTCAAGGGCGGGCGGGGCAGGAGCGACTAAGGGGCGGGGCCATGAGGGGGGCGTGGTTCTGCCGCGGCGGGGGTGTGGCTCCGCGAATCGCGGGGCGTGGGCTGAAAAGGCGTGGCCCTGCGGGGCGTGGGCCAATGAAGGGCGTGGTCCAATGAGAGGCGGGGGTCCCGGGGGTCCCGGGGGTCCCGGGGGGCTCGGGGGGTCCCGGGCGGGGCCGGAGCCGCCGCGCTCACCTGCAGCCCCGCGCGACGCTGGCGCGAGGCGCGCCGTGATGACGTCAAGGGCGGGCGGGACAGGAGCGAGTAAGGGGCGGGGCCATGAGGGGGGCGTGGTTCTGCCGCGGCGGGGGTGTGGCTCCGCGAATCGCGGGGCGTGGCCTGAAAGGGCGTGGCCCTGCGGGGCGTGGCCCAATGAAGGGCGTGGTCCAATGAGAGGCGGGGCCGCCGCTTTACGGCCCGCCTTGTTGGCCGTGCTCCCTCACGGGGGCCGCCATGTTGGCTGCGCTCACGGGAGCCGCCATATTGCCCGTGCCCCATGGAGGCCGCCATGTTGGCTGCGCTCATGGGAGCCGCCATATTGCCGGAGCCCTATGGAGGCCGCCATGTTGGCTGTGCTCTCCACAGCCGCCATATTGCCCGTGCCCCATGGAGGCCGCCATGTTGGCTGTGCTCATGGGAGCCGCCATATTGCCCGTGCCCCCTGGAGGCCGCCATGTTGGCTGTGCTCACAAGAACCGCCGTATTGCCCGTGCCCCATGGAGGCCGCCATCTTGGATCCAACCACACGTTGTCCACAGCGGGGGAGCGCCTTTAATGCGGATTTTTGCGGTTCCCCCAAACGCCGCCCCCACGCCCCGGTCCCCCCAAGAACGAGCCCCGAGCCGGCCCCGTCAGAGCTGCGGGCCGAGCCCGGGGGGCGCGGCGCTGGGCGCGGGGGGCGGCGCGAAGTCGCCCCCCAGGAAGGGCGCGGCGGGGGCGGGGAAGGGCAGCAGGTGCCCGGACAGCACCAGCGGCCCCAGGGCGAAGAGCGCGGCCGGGTCCTCGGGGGGCG
>NW_024357638.1:0-315 GCF_014805655.1 Passer montanus
ACAATAGATTTCTAATGGGTCTAATTTAACAATACTTCTTGCCAGGAGGAAGAAAAAGGAAAAAAATTGAACTACTTTGTAAAACTTCTATTTCTTAAAATATTCTGTTCAAGAACTGAACCATTAAAACCGCAAACAGATGGAAAGTATATCCAAAATAACAGGGGCTCAGATCTGGATCCATTTTTACTTACACCAAGTGTTTACTCAGCCAAGGCACTTCAGCAGCTGCTGTTAGGGACGAACATCCATCAGACTAACAAAGTTCTGTTTCACACATAAGATTTTTAGCTTTAGACAGAGGGAAGAGGTAGT
>NW_024357639.1:0-315 GCF_014805655.1 Passer montanus
CCTCCAGTGGGCAGGGTCTGGGCTGCACTCCCTGATCAGTGTTTGTGGAATTGCCCTGCTTGCTCCGGGCTTTTTCCAGGCTCCGGCCTGTTGTGCTGCGTTAGGAGAAGGACTCGGATCTATCCGTGGGTAAATAAGCTGTGGGATAAGCTGCCCAAACAACTCTCACTCATCCGGGTGATAATGCTGCTCTGCACGAGGATCTCCACCGCTGTGATCCAAGGAAAGGTCTGAGCCAGAAAGATGAGAGAGGAAAAGTGATTGCTTTTCTTTGCCTTTCCTTAAAAGGGGTGAATTCAGGCTGCAGTGGAGGAG
>NW_024357640.1:0-315 GCF_014805655.1 Passer montanus
GCCTCCACCCCATGCCCCAGCCTTTTTTCCTCACCCACAAAGAAGGCACAAAATGAGCCCCTGGACAGAAGCGCGTTGCTTTATTAAAGCCATTTCCACATACACGCGTCCCCAAAAAGGGGCTCCGCTGCAATAAGAAAGGGAGATAGCCCCCAAAAGGCCTGAAGTTCCTCCCTAGCTCTGTTGTCATGGACCGCCGGCCACCCCACAGCACGGGGACGGCGTGGCCTGGGACACTGCCGCAGCTCCTGCTCGTGCTCTGCTCCATTGCCGGCGGTAGTAGTTGGCTCATCCCTTCCCTAGGACGCTGCTGCT
>NW_024357641.1:0-315 GCF_014805655.1 Passer montanus
ATTCCCTGAAATTCCCCAAAATTCCATCAGAAAGCCCAAAAATTCCTTCAAAAAAACCCCGAATTCCTCAAAATGGCCCCAAAATTCCCTGAAATTCCCCAAAATTCCCTGAAATTCCCCAAAATTCCACAAAACAGCCCCAAAATTCCACAAAACAACCCCAAAATTCCCTGAAATTCCCCAAAATTCCACAAAACAGCCCCAAAATTCCCTGAAATTCCCCAAAATTCCAGAAAACAGCCCCAAAATTCCCCAAAATTCCACAAAACAGCCCCAAAATTCCTTCAAAAAACCCCAAATTCCTCAAAACTGCCC
>NW_024357642.1:0-315 GCF_014805655.1 Passer montanus
CCTGCCCGCCCGAGCCCGCTCCGCCGCTCCTTCCCCTCCCCGGTCCCCACGGCACCCCGGCACTGCCCCCGCCCCGTGCGCCGGCCGAAGTTTCCCGCGGCCATGTGCGCGGCGGTGCCCGCCCGGGGGCTGCAGCCGGGGTTCCCCGCCGCCCTCCGCCTGCCCGGCCGGGCGCGGGAGCCCGGCGCTTACCAGCCGCCGGCGAGGGGACGAGGACGAGGGGGCAGTGCTTGCCCGAAAGTTGCGGAGCGGCAGCAGGAGCGGAGCGGGAGCGGCGGCGCTGCCTCCCGGCCGCTGGCAGGCGCGGCCCCGCCG
>NW_024357643.1:0-315 GCF_014805655.1 Passer montanus
AGTGGGCACCAACTTTCTTTCTTTACTGTGCAATTAATCAAACTCTCTTCCCCTGTTTTAATTTTTGATTTCCTCCTTTGCTAGGAAGATTCCTTGCATTCCTATATGAATGCCTCTCTCGTGCCTCAGAGGTTCTCTTTTTGTAATAAATAAGAGGAGAAGGAGAAAAACTCCTTATTCCACATTAAAATATAGTGAGTTAATGATTTTTGATTGGAAAAATAAATTTTTCCAAGTATTTCAATCCAAGTTGTATGTCCTGTCAAATCTCTGAAGCACATTACAAAAAATGCAATTAATATTCAGTATTGACCT
>NW_024357644.1:0-315 GCF_014805655.1 Passer montanus
TGTCCCCTCTCTGTCCCCGCCCTGGCGCCGCTGTCCCCGCGCTGTCCCCGCGGGGCTGGTGGCCCCATCTGCTGTCACACCTTGGGGACAGCGCTGAGGGCGCAGCGCCCCGGGGCCGCCCGATGAGCTAATGACTTAATGAGCTAATGACTTAATGACTTAATGAGTTCATTGGGGCCAGCAGCTGCCCCGAGCCGGCGGCGCCACCATCGCCCCGAGGCCACCACATGTCCCCAGGTGCCACCACGCCCCAGGGACGGGACCCGGGCAGCTGTGGCAGGGCTGGCAGAGCTTTTCCAGGAGGAGAATTCCCAG
>NW_024357645.1:0-315 GCF_014805655.1 Passer montanus
CTCAAGTTTCAGAGGATAAGAATGTTTTGGATGACATATTTTCTAAAATATCTAGGAAGAGTAGAGAGGAAAAAGTCAAAATTGTAATTGCTTTTCACAGAACAAAAGCCTTTATCTTACCACTATTTCTGTTCCTTTAAAATTAGGGAGAGTTTATCATTGTCTTTAATAGGACAAGAGATAAGACAAGGCTTAGTAAGTCTGAAAACTCATCCTATAATCTTGTTTGATGGTCTAAATTACATTCTAACAGCCAGTACAGAGAGAAAAAACATAAGGCTGAACTAAATGTGATGATGCCAATAAAGAGGAATG
>NW_024357646.1:0-315 GCF_014805655.1 Passer montanus
GTTTTGGGGTCTCCAGGGGGATTTGGGGTTCCCCAGAGGGATTTTGGGGTCATTTAGGGGGAGGTTGGAGTATTTTGGGGAAATTTTGGGATATTTTTAGGACATTATTAGGATATTTTTAGGATATTTATGGGACGTGTTTAGGATATTTTGGGGACATTTTTAGGGTATTTTTGGGATGGCTCTGTGGTATTTTTCAGACGGTTTTGGGATTTTCTGAGATATTTTTAGGATAGTTTTAAGATATTTTTGGAATTTTTGGGATACTGTTAGGATATTTTCGCGGTATTTTTAGGATATTTTTGGGATATTTTT
>NW_024357647.1:0-315 GCF_014805655.1 Passer montanus
GTCCCCAAATGTCCCCAAGTGTCCCCAAACCCATTAAAAGAGCCTCCATATCCCCTAAACGCCTCCAAATCCCCTAAAAATCACCCAAAAAATCCCGTAGAAATGCCCAAAAATGGCCAAAAAAAGCCCTAAAACCCCGGGAAAAAAGCCCCAATTGTCCCCTGAGTGTCCCCAGATGTCACCCGCGCATGGAGGAGCTGCTGGGCTCGTTCCAGAGCTCGCTGGGCTGGGAGATCCGGGCGCTGCAGGGCCCGGCCGGGGCCATGAACCCGCGGCTGCGAGGTCAGGGAGCGCCTCGGGGGCTGCTGGACGAGC
>NW_024357648.1:0-7005 GCF_014805655.1 Passer montanus
AAAAAACCCCGAAATTCCCACTAAAATCCGCCCAAAATTGAGCCCAAAATCCCCCAGAAATGACCCAAAATCCCCCAGAAATGACCCAAAATCCCTGAAATTCACCCCAAAACCAGCCCCGAGCCCCCTTGGCACTGCCTGGCAGTGAGACCCAAAAAAACCCCAAAAACCCCCGAAATTCCCACTAAAATCCCCCAGAATTGAGCCCTAAATCCCCCAGAAATGACCCAAAATCCCAATACATGACCCAAAATCCCCAGAAATGACCCAAAATCCCAATACATGACCCAAAATCCCCGAAATTCACCCCAAAACCAGCCCCAAGCCCCCTTGGCACCGCCTGGCAGCGAGACCCAAAAAAACCCCAAAAACCCCGAAATTCCCACTAAAATCCACCCAGAATTGAGCCCTAAATCCCCCAGAAATGACCCAAAATCCCAATACATGACCCAAAATCCCCGAAATTCACCCCAAAACCAGCCCCAAGCCCCCTTGGCACCGCCTGGCAGCGAGACCCAAAAAAACCCCAAAAAAACCCAAAAAACCCCGAAATTCCCACTAAAATCCACCCAGAATTGAGCCCTAAATCCCCCAGAAATGACCCAAAATCCCCAGAACTGACCCCAAACTCCCTGGATTTCACCCCAAACCCCCAGAATTTACCCAAAATCGGGGATTTTCACCCCAAATTTCCCCCTGCAGAGCCGCTGGTGCAGCAGGGCCTGGTGGCGTTCCCAGAATGACCCAAAATCCCCACATTTCACCCCAAATTCCCCAGAAATGACCCAAAATCCCCGGATTTCACCCCAAATCTCTGGAATTTACCCAAAATCCCCGGATTTCACCCCAATCTCCCCGCAGAGCCACTCGTGCAGCAGGGCCTGGTGGCGCGGGCGGCGGCGCTGCTGCGCTCCGAGCACGACGGGGCCCACGAGCACGGCCTGGGGACCCTCTGCAGGTCGGAGACCCCTCCCCGAATTAACCAAAAACCCCAAAAATGAACCCAAAATTAACCCAAAACCCATGAAATCTCGGGGAAAAAATTCCGAAATTTGGAGAAAAAACAGCGAAATTTGGGAGAAAATACAGCAAAATTTGGGGAAATGGAGAAAAGGGAGGGGGTGGGGACCCTCTGCAGGTCAGAGACCCCTCCCCAAATTCGCAAAATCCTGGGGAAAATGCAAAAAATTCCATTTAGAAGTCCCCAAATCCAGGGGGAAATCCTAAAATTTGGGGATCTTGGGATGGTCTGGGGAGGTTTTGGGGGATTTTGGGGTAGTTTTGGGCTGTTTTGGGGGGGATTTTTTGGGAGATTTTTGGATAGTTTTTGGGTGATTTTTGGGGAATTTTGGGCAACTTTGTGGCAGATTTTTGGGGGGTTTGGGGGCAGATTTTGGGGAGATTTTTGGGCGATTTTGGGGCATTTTTTGGTGTGATTTTTGGGCTGTTTTGGCTGATTTTTGGGTGAGTTTTTGCTCTCCATGTTGAATTTTCCCAAAATCCCGGTTTCTGTCCCCAGCCTGGCGTCGGGCAGCCCCGAGGGGCTCCACCCGTGCCGGGACCCCGCTGGGGAGGGGATTTTGGGGGATTTTTGGGCGATTTTTTGGTGGTTTTGGAGCAGTTTTTTGGGGGATTTTGGGGCAGTTTTTTGGGGGGATTTTGGGAGGATTTTTTGGGGATTTTTGGGTAGTTTTTGAGGTGGTTTTTTTGGGCAATTTGTGGGGGATTTTTGGGTGATTTTGGGGCTGTTTTGGGTGATTTTTGGCTGATTTTTTTGGGTGATTTCAGGGCAGTTTTTTGGGTGATTTTTTTGGTGTTTTTGGGGCAGATTTTGGGAGGATTTTTGGGTAATTTTTGGGTGATTTTTGAGTGATTTTTGAGCGATTTTGAGGTGATTTTTGGACTTTTGGGTGGGTTTTGGGTGATTTTGGGACAGTTTTTTGGGGGGATTCTGGAATTTTGGAGTAAATCCTTGGGGTATTAGGGATGAAAATTCCTGGAATTTTGGGGTAAATTCTCAGGATTTTGGGGGGTGAAAATTCCTGGAGTTTTGGGGCAAATCCTTGAGGTTTTGGGGGGGAAATTCAGGAGATTTTGGGGTAAATCCTTGGGATTTTGGGGGTGAAAATTCCTGGAATTTTGGGGTAAATCCTTGGGATTTTGGGAGTGAAAATTTCTGGAATTTTGGAGTAAATCCTTGGGGTATTAGGGATGAAAATTCCTGGAATTTTGGGGTAAATCCTCAGGATTTTGGGGGGCAAAATTCCTGGAATTTTGGAGTAAATTCTTGGGATTTTGGGAGTGAAAATTCCTGGAATTTTGGGGTAAATCCTCAGGATTTTGGGGGTGAAAATTTCTGGAATTTTGGGGTGAATCCTTGGGGTATTAGGAATGAAAATTCCTGGAATTTTGGGGTAAATCCTCAGGATCTTGGGGGGGGAAATTCCTGGAGTTTTGGGGCAAATCCTTGAGGTTTTGGGGAGTAAATTCAGGAGATTTTGGGGGGTAGAAATTCATGGGATTTGGGCGGGGGAAATTCCTGGAATTTTAGGGCAAATCCCAAATATTTTGGGGGTGGGAAAGCCCAAGATTTTGGGGCAAATCCCGAGGATTTTGGGGGTGGAAGTTCACAGGATTTGGAGGGGGAATTTGTGGGAATTTTGGGGCAAATCCTCAGGATTTTGGGGGGGAAAGTTCCTGGAATTTTGGGGTGAATCCTTGGGATTTTGGGAGTGAAAATTTCTGGAATTTTGGAGTAAATCCTTGGGGTATTAGGAATGAAAATTCCTGGAATTTTGGGGTAAATCCTCAGGATTTTGGGGGGCAAAATTCCTGGAATTTTGGAGTAAATTCTTGGGATTTTGGGAGTGAAAATTCCTGGAATTTTGGGGTATATTCCTCAGGATTTTGGGGGGGAAAATTCCTGGAATTTTGGGGCAAATCCTTGGGGTTTTGGGGGTGAAAATTCCTGGAATTTTGGGGCAAATCCTTGAGGTTTTGGAGAGTAAATTCAGGAGATTTTGGGGGGTAGAAATTCATGGGATTTGGGCGGGGGAAATTCCTGGAATTTTAGGGCAAATCCCAAATATTTTAGGGGTGGGAAAGCCCAAGATTTTGGGGCAAATCCCGAGGATTTTGGGGGTGGAAGTTCACAGGATTTGGAGGGGAAATTTGTGGGAATTTTGGGGCAAATCCTCAGGATTTTGGGGGGGGGATGTCCCTGGGATTTTGGGGAGAATCTGGGGGATTTCAGGGTAGAAACCCTGGAGATTTTGGGGTAAAAACCTTCGAGGTTTTGGGGGTGAATCCTTGGGGTATTAGGAATGAAAATTCCTGGAATTTTGGGGTAAATCCTCAGGATCTTGGGGGGGGAAATTCCTGGAGTTTTGGGGCAAATCCTTGAGGTTTTGGGGAGTAAATTCAGGAGATTTTGGGGGGTAGAAATTCATGGGATTTGGGCGGGGGAAATTCCTGGAATTTTAGGGCAAATCCCAAATATTTTGGGGGTGGGAAAGCCCAAGATTTTGGGGCAAATCCCGAGGATTTTGGGGGTGGAAGTTCACAGGATTTGGAGGGGAAATTTGTGGGAATTTTGGGGCAAATCCTCAGGATTTTGGGGGGGGGATGTCCCTGGGATTTTGGGGAGAATCTGGGGGATTTCAGGGTAGAAACCCTGGAGATTTTGGGGTAAAAACCCTGGAGGTTTTGGGGTAAAAACTGGAGATTTTGGGGTAAATTCCCGGGATTTTAACGCTGACCCCTCCCCACAGGAGGAGCTGGAATTCTGCGAGCGGCTGCTGCAGCTCTGCTTCGAGACCCCCCCCGAAGAATCCACCATGGACCGATGACCCCAAAACCCCCCAAAATTCCCCCAAAAATCCCCTCCTGGCACCCCAAAAAATCCCAAAAACCCCCAGGCACTGCGAGCCCCCCGAGCCGGGGGGGAATAAACGCTCCGGGCCCGACCCTGGCTGAGTTTTGGGGCTAAAAAGGGGCTGGGGCCGCAATCGGCGCCGTCATTAAGGAAAAAATGGGGGAAAAAATCGAAATTTCCGCAAATTCAGCACCGGGAGCGCGGACAGCGCGGGGCGGGGCTATGCTAATGAGGAGGCGTGGTTATTCTAATACAAATTGTGGGTGTGGCTATGCTTATTTGTGGATGTGGTTATGCTAATGAGATGTGCGCGTGGTTTTTGTCGGTATCTCCCTGGCAACCGCGTCCGGGTGGGCGTGGCTTCCCCACCTCTCTCACTTCTCATTGGCCCGCCGCCGTTTCCCGCCGCCGTTCTCGCTGCTGATTGGTCAGCGGCGTTGCCGGGGCTCCGTGAGGGCTCCGTGAGGGATCCGTGAGGGCTCGGCCATGGCGGCGGCGCTGGAGGAGGCCGTGGGCACCGTGTGCTGGTGGGGGCTGTCCCCGGCCATCGATCTCCGCCTGCACCGTGAGCCCCGCGCCCCCCGCGCCCTCCCGCTGTTACCGGAACCGCTCCCGGTGCTCCCGGTGACCGCGGCCCCCTCACGGTGCCCGCAGTGCCGCCGGGAGCGGAGGCCTCGGTGCTGCTGGTGGGGGCGGCCGAGGGCCGGCACCTGCTGATGACGGCGGCCCGGGCCCGCCGGGGGCCCCCCCGCGACATCACGGTACCGGCAACCGCGAGGGGACACCGGGAGGGGCACCGGGACGGGGCGAAGGCCCCGGTGTTACCGGGGTGAAGGCCCCGGTGTTACCGGCGCTCTCCCGCAGCTCTTCGTGGCCGAGCAGAGCCCCGAGCCCGTGGCTCGCCAGCTGCTGTTCCTGCTGCTGGCGCTGGAGGCACCGGAGCGGCCCAGAGCCGCAGGTACGGCACCCCCGGTAACCCCCGGTAACCTCTGGGGTGTCCCCAAGGCTTCCCCGGTGTCCCCTCTATCCCTTGTGTCCCCTCCCGCTGTCCCAGCTGTCCCCGGTAATCCCCCCGGTGTCCCTGATGTCCCTCCCGGTACCTCCCGGTGTCCCTGCTGTCCCCTCCCGGTGTCTCCGGTACCCCCGTGTCTCCCCGGTGTTCCCCGGTAACCGCCGGTGTCCCCCCCTGGTGTCCCCGGTGTCCCTCCCGGTGTCCCCCCAGTGTCCCCCGGTAACCCCTGGTGTCCTCCCGGTGTCCCCGGGCCCTCCCGGTTCTCCCGGTGTCCCCCCTGTCCCCCCCGGTGTCCCCCGGTCCCCGCCGGTAACCCCCGGTGTCCCTGCCGCTAACTCCCGGTGTCCCCCCAGTGTCCCCGGTGTCCTCCCTCTGTCCTTCCCCGGTACGCCGCGGTGTCCCTGCTGTCCCCTCACGGTACTCACGGTACTCCCGGTGTCTCTCCGGTGTCCCCGGTGTGTCCCCGGTGCCGCAGGCCGCGCGGCCGCGCTGCTGGAGCTGCTGGGCTCGGGCTCGCTGGGGCCGCGCACGGCGGCGCTGCTGCGGGGGGCGGCGGGGCGCCTGCGCCGCTGGCTGCGGCACCAACCGGACCGGGACCGGGAACCGGACCGGGACCCGGACCGGGACCCGAACGGGCCCGCCGACCTGCGCCTCATGAAGGTCAGAACCGGCCGGGACCGGGACCGGGAATGGGAGGGACCGGGGAGCGGGACCGGACCGGGCAGAGGGGCTGGGAGGAACCGGACCGGGCCGGGACCGGAACAGGACCGGACCGGGGAGTGGGACTGGGCGGGACCGGGACCGGGGAGCGGGGCTGGACACCGAGACTGGCCGGTACCGGCTTCTGGGGACACCGGGGCTGGCCGGTACCGGGTGCCGGGACACCGGGGCTATCCGGTACCGGGTGCCCCGTCACTGGTTCTGTCCGGTACTGAGGTTTTGGGGTCCCGATGCTGGCGGTACCGGGTCCCAGTGCTGGCGGTACCGGGTCCCGGTGCTGTCTCGGGGTCCCGGCGCTGCCGGTACCGGGTCCCGGCGCTGTCTCGGGGTCCCGGCGCTGTCTCGGGGTCCCGGCGCTGGGGGCTGGCCGGTACCGGGTGCTGGGACACCGGGGCTATCCGGTACCGGGTGCCCCGTCACTGGTTCTGTCCGGTGCTGAGGTTTTGGGGTCCCGGCGCTGCCGGTACCGGGTCCCGGCGCTGTCTCGGGGTCCCGGCGCTGCCGGTACCGGGCTGTCTCCCCCGCAGTGCCGGGACCGGAACGCGCTCGAGGCCGTTCTGCAGCGCTGGGAGCGGGCGCTGCCGGGCCCGGGGCCGGTACCGGAGGCCGAACCGGGCCGGGATTCGGTACCGGAGGCCGAGGCGGGGCCGGTACCGGGGCCCCCGGGCTGGGACCGGCGGCTGCGGCGGCGCCTCGGGGCCCGGTACGAGTCGCGGGCGGCGGTGGCGGACTGGGAGCTGCGGATGGAGCTGCACCCGCGCGGGGTAACGGCACACCGGGGACACCGGGAGGGGACACCGGGGGGACAGCGGGGATGTCCCGGTAAATACCGGACGGGGACACCGGGGAAGCCTTGGGGACATCCCGGGGCACCGGGGGGGGACACGGGGGACACCGGGGGGACACCAGGGGGACACTGGGGACATCCCGGGGCACCGGGGGGACACCGGAGGGGGACACGGGGATACCGGAGGGTTCCGGGAGGGGACACGGGGACACCGGGAGGCGCTGGGGACATCCCGGGACACCGGGGGGACACCGGGAGGGGACCCGGGGACCCCCCTTGGGATTCTCCCGGTTCCGCAGCCCCGGCGTCCCCGGGCGGGGGGCTTCGAGCCCTGGGGGGGGCCCGGGGAGCCCCCGGCCCACGCGCGCTTCCGCCGGGCGCCCCCGCGCTGAGACCCCTCCCCAAATTACCCCTAAAATCAGCCCCCAAATTCCCCTCCTGGTGCCCGAGACCCCTCCCCAAATTTTCTTTCCAGTGCCTGAGACCCCTCCCCAAATTCCCCCCAAAATCAGCCCCCAAATCCCCCCGAAATTCCCCTTCCTGTGCCCGAGACCCCTCCCCAAATTAGCCTTTCAGGCCTTGAGACCCCTCCTCGAATTACCCCCCAAAATC
>NW_024357649.1:0-315 GCF_014805655.1 Passer montanus
TCCCTTATGTACACACATTCAAGTTCTTTATTTTCAAAGAAAATGCCACCATTTAATAAACACTGAAATTGGTTCCAGGTTCTCCATGATTTTAGAGTTATAGAAAAAGGTAACTTACATCTGTCATTGCATATGACAAAAAAATCTGGACTTTACAACCAAATTAAAATAAAAGGAAAGACCAAACACACCCCTTGTGCTACCAGCTTTCCAATTAGGAATCAAGACATCGGAATGAATCTGGCACGACTGCAAGAAGCAACGGCAGCGATTTGCGTGAGTGCTTTTTTACAATAAACGTGAATCTTTTGGAAG
>NW_024357650.1:0-315 GCF_014805655.1 Passer montanus
AGCCTCTGTGGGCAGCAATTGTGTACAGTACAGCACAGATGCAGTCTTTAAAAAATAAACTGGCTACCTGCAGGCAAACAGTTATGCTGGCACACAGGAAATATCATATACTGCAGGATCATCTGCCTTGCCCTGTTGTAAAGATATCTCCTTGTTTGTGCATGGATGAGTGTCCTGTACCCTGGTGGTGCCTCACAGCACGTTTATGAACACCTCTCATTCATGTGAGTGGCATTCCATCAGGAAACAGGAGCAATACTGGGCAATTAAGATAATCAGCTCACAATGGGAAATGTCACAGCACCATTAAAAAAA
>NW_024357651.1:0-314 GCF_014805655.1 Passer montanus
AATTGATCATTAGAGCTGAAGCTTGCTTGGTTTTTTCAAGTTTATCATAATGCAAGATGGAGAAGGTGACACAAAACTTGGAAATATGTAAAGTACATTGGTGCCTGTATGTGTGTGCAGATGGACAGATAATTGTCACAAGTGCATAGAAGAATAGGGGGAGGGAGTGAAAACTTCAAGCACATGGTAAGAAAACCTACACAGATTTTGTATGAGGTTCTGTTTTCTGCTCCACATACTATTTCAAATAAGTTTTCTAGGCAAAATTAGAGGGGTTTTATGTAACCCATGTAAATATCAGTATCAGAACTGTT
>NW_024357652.1:0-314 GCF_014805655.1 Passer montanus
TGACCCTGCCTAGGGGATTGGACTAGAGGATCTCCAGAATTCTCTTCTAATCCTAACAATTCTGTGATTCGGTGAGTTTGTGTAACTACAGGTCCCTTGCCAGGCTTGGGACACCATGTTCTCTAATGACCACAGGCTCCTCCCAGCCTGTTCCTAGCAGCATCCTCTTCTGCCATCCTTTCAATCCATTCCTGTGCAACCATCTTCATGCTTTTCCCTTCCACTCATCATTCTGTTATGGTCTCTTTGCCCAATTAGTCCCAGCCAGCAGCCCCTGAGTGGTCAGCTCAGCTCAGCTGCCACTCCCTGCAGCA
>NW_024357653.1:0-314 GCF_014805655.1 Passer montanus
CTCCCTCAGGACCCCCCAAACCCCTGACCCACCCCTAAATCCCCCCCTGGGACCCTCAAAGCCTCCCCGGGACCCCCAAATTCCAGCGCCTCCTTCCTGCCCCCGCTGCCCCCTCCCCTTTTGGGGTCCCCCCGTTTTGGGTCTGGGGGTGACGGGCGCTGTCCCGCAGGTGGGGTCCCCGTGGGAGGCCTGGGTGAGCCCCCCGCTGCGGCTGCAGCAGCTGCTGCTGCTCTGGGGGCTGCCCGGGACCCCCGTGCTGAGCTACGGCGACGAGCTGGGGCTGCAGCGCCCGGCCCGGGGCCAGCGGGTACGGG
>NW_024357654.1:0-314 GCF_014805655.1 Passer montanus
AAAAAAACTCCAAAAACCCTCAAAACAGCTCTAAAAAACCCTAAAAGAGTCCCAAAAAAACCCTTAAAAATTTATTAAAAAAACCAAAAAAACCCTTCCAAACAAACCCAAAAAAAACCCCAAAAAAACCCAAAAAGAGCCCCCAAATAAACAAAAAACAGCCCCCAAAGAGCTCCCGGCCAGGCAGCGCAGGGGGGCGAAGCTGGGGCTCAGGCACTGGCGAGGAAAGGGTTAAATGCATCAGAAATAGCCCGAAATTAAATCACGATATCCCAAAATTCCCACCCCAAAAATCCCGGGATTGCAGACCCAAA
>NW_024357655.1:0-314 GCF_014805655.1 Passer montanus
AAAAAAAAAAAAAGGAGCCTGGCCCCGGGGGATGGGTGTGACAAGGGGAGATCCCACACCAGGATGTCCCGATCAGCATCCCAGGAGGCGAAGAGCTGCTGTGCCGCGTTGAGAGGGGTGGAAGTGCCTCTCTGGCTGTTGTTCACCTGCCAGATCCCTCCTGCTTGCAAGAAAATCTGTGTGCAGCAAAAGGTGATGTCATCCCTTCCCCGCTCCTGAAATCCAGCTCCTTGCTGAATGTGGCTCTGGGCTGGTGTTATTAACAGTCCCTTTGACACATCCTGTGCTCTGATAATTATTTTATTTATTTTATT
>NW_024357656.1:0-314 GCF_014805655.1 Passer montanus
TGCCGCGGCGGCCCCCGGCCGCGGGGACAGCTGTGACCCCGGCAGGACAAAGGGACCCCGGCCCGGCGGGGCTGCCGGGGGCACCTGTTGGGGTCGGGGCGGCCGCCGGGCCCGGCCTTTGTGCCGGGGCTGCCGCATTGTGCGGCGCGCCGGGCCGGGGGTCCTCGCCGCCCCCCGCTTTTGTCTGCGGCGGTGAGACCCCGGCACCCACCCTGCCCCACCCCACCCTGCGCCCACCCTGCCCAGGGGGCTCCCCTTCGCCGGGCTGGCCTCGAGGACCGCCACTGCGGTGGCACCGACCCGCGAGCGCCGCT
>NW_024357657.1:0-314 GCF_014805655.1 Passer montanus
TGTTTCAAGCCCCATCCTTTTGGATTATCACTCCAGGTTATCCCAGATATCAAAACCTCTCAGTGAGAGCAAATCACGATTTGCTGTGAAGAGCAGACTGGAAGTCAAGAAAGCAGGAAATACTGGCATGCCTAGAGCCTGCCCTGCTCAAGCAGCAGGGCTGGGATCCCCTCCCTCATCCTGGCTGTTGCTATTTCTCCTCCAGCTAATAAAATCCAGAAGCTGGGTGTCCAGCACCCTCTCTTCTCTGGCCAGTCCTTCTAGCACTGCAAACCTGTACATGGGACAATGATGCTTATTTGGGAAATCCTGGA
>NW_024357658.1:0-314 GCF_014805655.1 Passer montanus
ATGAACAATACCGGATGACAACACTCTTTTACTGGTTTGTAAAGGATGACAAATTTAGAAAGTTTTTCTTGGGAGTGGTTGCTTTGTTGTTGGTCTTTCTGGCGCTGGGGATGGCTGCTGCAGTTACACGATGCAAACTCTTGCTGTTTCCCAGGTTGCAGTCTGGAGCAGGTTTGAGTGGTTTTAAAAAGGGAAAGTAAAAACAGTCCAGGGGAAAACCTGGACCGCTTAGCAAAACTAACTAACGAGCAGAAGTAAAAAGCAGGAGTAAAGCAGGAGCACAGCAGAAGCAAGAACAGAGCAAAAAGCCAAAG
>NW_024357659.1:0-6761 GCF_014805655.1 Passer montanus
ACCAGTTACACCAGTTATACTGGAGAATTCAACCAGTTAAACCAGTTACACCAGTTAAATCGGTTCTGGTAGATAAATAAACCAGGTACACCAGTTAAACTGGTTCTGGTAGAGAAATAAAACTGTTACACCAGTTAAACCAGTTCTGGTAGAGAAATGAACCAGTTACACCAGTTATACTGGAGAATTAAACCAGTTACACCTGTTACATGAGTTGGGGCAGAGAAATAGACCAGTTACACCAGTTAAACCAGTTAAAGGCAGTCCCGTGCCCCTCCCAGGGACCCCAAAGCCGCCCCCGGGGCTCCCCCAGGTTCCTGCCCCAGGTGTGTCCCTCCCCAGCCAGGGTTATCCTTGGACTGGGAACGCACAAAACCCCAGGAAGTTTTGGGTCCGTTCCCAGGGAATTCTGTAACGGGGCCAAAACTCCTTGGGGAGGAAGGAAGGGGCCGGGATTGGGAAGTGCCACAATTCCGTGGGGAGGGAGGAAGGGGACGGGATTGGGAGGACCTCATGTGGAATGTAATTGTGATTTCTCGGAAATCATGGTGTGTGCAGGAATGAGAACCTGAGGGACTCTGACATCAAAACCGGGTGGGACCAGCAGTGCTCATAAATACCGGGAGGAGAGCCGGGAGTTTGGGGAGAAGGGTTTGGAATGAGGGAGAGCCGGAGCTGAGGAGATCCCGGAGCTGAGGAGATCCTGGGGCTGAGGAGATCCCGGAGCTGAGGAGATCCTGGAATTGAGGAGATCCCGGAGCTGAGGAGATCCCGGAGCTGAGGAGGGCCCGGAGCTGAGGAGATCCCGGAGCTGAGGAGATCCCAGAGCTGAGGAGATCCCGGAGCTGAGGAGGGCCCGGAGCTGAGGAGATCCCAGAGCTGAGGAGATCCCAGAGCTGAGGAGATCCCGGAGCTGAGGAGATCCCAGAGCTGAGGAGATCCCAGAGCTGAGGAGATTCCATACCTGAGGAAATCCTGGAGCCAGGATGGGGTTGAACAGCAGCCGCTTTGTGGAAATCCAGGTTATCAACAACACCCAGGACATCATCCTGAAGAACCCCAGGTGAGGATGGGGGGAACATCAGAGGGACCCTTGGGGTGCTGGGAGGGGCAGCTCCAGGTGGGATCTTCATCCTGGGTTGGGATCATCTCCAGGGTTTGGGATCATCTCCAGGGTTTGGGATCATCTCGAGGGGTTTGGGATCATCTCCAGGTGGGATCTTCATCCCAGGCTGGAATCATCTTCAGGGGTCGGGATTGCCTCCAGGGTTTGGGATCATCTCCAGGGTTTGGGATCATGTCCAGGCTCTGGGATCAGGTCCAGGGTTTAGGATCAGGTCCAGGGTTTGGGATCAGGTCCAGGGTTTGGGATCAGGTCCAGGGTTTGGGATCATCTCCAGGGTTTGGGATCATCTCCAGGCTCTGGGATCATCTCCAGGGTTTGGGATCATCTCCAGGGTTTGGGATCATCTCCCAGCTCCTCCCAGTGGTGGTGGGACAATCTCCCCGCCTTCCCAACCCCATCCCCAACTCCTCTCTCCAGGACCCACTTCTTCAGCGGCCACATCCTCCACGCCCCCCAGCATTTGGTGCCCCCGGGCTCGTCCAGCAGCTGCAAGTTCACCAACAGCACCGTGTTCTGGGGCTGCAACGGGGTCCTGGCCTACGAGGCCGACTCCTTCACCTTGGCCATCTACTTCTCCAACCCCATGGACCACAACCGGTTTTCCGTGGAGACGGGCCTGGAGCTGTCCCTGGACAAGGTTCACAAGAGGCACCTGGAGAAGGCCTACGACCGCCTGGTCAGCATCTCCCAGGGCTCCACCGACAGCTCCATGTTCCCCTACGTCATCCTCAAGGATTCCCAGGGCCATGCCCAGCTGAGCGCCGGCCCCGTCGTGGTGACGGCCACCATGGTCAGGGGCAGGAGCACGGCCATCACGGTGGAGGTGGAGGAACGGGGGAGCTCAGGCAGTGGAGCCGGGATAAAGAACCCCTGTTGAGCAAGACACGTCCAGGAGAATTGAGAACTTGCAGGACCTTCAGGGGAAGCTTCTGGAGAGCCCAGGAACTGCAAGGATGGCCAGAGAGTGCTGAAAACACTGCCAGACTCAGTTAAAAACCTCTAGAGTCCTGTAGACACATCTAGAACCCTGTAGGAATGTCTGAAACCCCATAGAGTCCCTTAGAACCCCATAAACACCTCTAGAACCCTGTAGGCATGTCTGAAGCCCCATAGAGACCCTTAGAACCCCATAGACACCTCTAGAACCCTGTAGGCATGTCTGAAGCCCCATAGAGACCCTTAGAACCCCATAGACACCTCTAGAACCTTGTTGGCACCTTTACAGCCCCGTAGGCACAACCAGAACCCCATTGTCACCCCTAGAACCCCATAAACACTGTTAGAACCCCATGGGCACATCTAGAACCCTGTAGACAGCTCCTGAACCCTGTAGACATGTCTCAAACCCTTTAGAGACCTCTAAAACCCCATAGGAACCTCTGGAACCCCATAGACACTGCCAGGATCCTGTAGGCACATCTAGAACCCCGTAGGCACATCTAGGACCCCATGGACACTGTAGGCACCTCTAGAACCCCGGAGACACTCCAGGAGATCCTTCAGCAGAACCTCACGGGCACCGGAGGAACCTCAGAGAAACCACTGGCACCTTCCGGGCAGAATGGACACCCTGCCCTCCCCTCCTGTGACCCCCTGCTCTGACCTCCCTCAATCCCCTTTTTTTATTAGCTCAATAAAATGGGAAATTTTGCACTTGGTCCAAAAAAAATTTTTTTTTTAATGGGGTTTGGGATGAGGGAGGAACCTTGGGATTGGGAGGGGCTGGGCTGGGGTGGGGATTTGGGAGGGGGAGATCTGGGATTGAGGGGAGACCCCTGGGTCCGGGAAAGAGTCTGAATTCTTGGGACGGACACTTCCACCAGTTCCACCAGTTAAAACAGTTCAACCACTTCTGGTAGAGAAATAAACCAGTTACATCAGTTAAACCGGGTCCAGTAGAGAAGTAAACCAGTTACACCAGTTACAATGAAGAATTATACCAGTTACACCAGTTACACTGGGGAATTTAACCGGTTAAACCAGTTCCACTGGTTAAACCGGTTCTGGTAGAGAAATAAACCAGTTACACCAGTTCCAATGGAGAATTAAAGCAGTTAAACCAGTTACAGCAGTTACGTGAGTTGTGGTGGAGAAATGAACCGGTTCCACCAGTTAAACCAGTTCTGGTAGAGAAATGAACCAGTTGCACCAGTTAAACCAGTTAAAGGCAGTCCCGTGCCCCTCCCAGGGACCCCAAAGCCGCCCCCGGGGCTCCCCCAGGTTCTCCCCTCACGTTTCCCACCCGTTTCTCCCCTCATATTTCCTACCCTTTCCTCCCTCACATTTCTCACTTTCGCCCTCACACTTTCTGCCCTTTTTCCTCTCACATTTCCTGCCTTTTCCCCTTACATTTCCTGGGTTTTTACCTTGTGTTTTCCTCCCTTTCCCCTTTGCATTTCCAGCCCTTTTTTCCCCTCATGTTTCCCGCCCTTTTCTCCCCTCATATTTCCCTCACTTTCTCCCTCACTTTTCCCCTCACAATTTCTGCCCTTTTCCCTCTCACACTTCCTGCCTTTCCCCCTCACATTTCCTGGCCTTTTTCCCCTTTTTTCCCTCCCTTTCCCCCCCTCATGTTTCATGTCTTTTTCTCCCCTCATGTTTCCCACCCTCATGTTTCTCCCCACATTTCCCACACTTTCCCCCCTCACATTTCTCACTTTTCCCCTCACATTTTCTGCTCTTTATCCCCTCATGTTTCCCCCCATTTTCTCCCTCACGTTTCCTGCCATTTTCTCCCTCACGTTTCCCGCCCTTTTTCTCCCCTCACGTTTCCCGCCATTTTCACCCCTCACGTTTCCCACCCTTTTCCCCTTATCTTTCCTGCTCTTTTCCCCTCACAATTTCTCACTGCTTTTCCCCCTCACATTTTCTGCTTTTTCCTCTCACACTTCTTGCCTTTTCCCCTCACATTTCCTGGGTTTTTTCCCTCCCTTTTCCCCTCACATTTTCCACCCTTTCCCCCTCATTTTCCCTGCCCTTTTCTCCCCTCACATTTATCAGTTTTCCCCTCATGTTTCCCTCCCCTTTTCCCCTCATGTTTCTCTCCCTTTTTCCCTCATGTTTCCCGCCATTTTCACCCCTCACATTTCCCACCCTTTTCCCCTTATCTTTCCTGCTCTTTTCCCCTCACATTTCTCACTACCTTTCCCCTCAGATTTTCTGCCCTTTTCTTCTCGCACTTCCTGCCCTTTCCCCTCATATTTTCTGGCTTTTTTCCTCATGTTTTTCTCACCTTTCTCCTCACGTTTCCCACCCTTTTCTCCCCTCATGTTTCCTGCCCTTTTTTCCCCTCACATTTCTCACTCTCCCCCTCACATTTTCTGCCCTTTTTCCTCTCACATTTCTTGCCTTTCCCCCTCACATTTCTTGGTTTTTTTCGTCGGTTTTTTCCCTCCCTTTTCCCCTCATGTTTCCCGCCATTTTCTCCCCTCATGTTTCCCTTTTCCCTTCACACTTTTCCCACTCTTTTCCCCCTCACATTTCTCACTTTTGCCCTCACATTCTCTGACCCTTTTTCTTCTCACATTTCCTGTCTTTTCCCTTCACATTTCCTGGCTTTTTTCCTCATTTTTTCTTCCCTTTTTCCCCTCACGTTTCCCGCCCTTTTCTCCCCTCACATTTCCCGCCCTTTTTTCTCCTCACGTTTCCTGCCCTTTACCCCTCACATTTTCTGCTCTTTTTCCTCACACTTCCTGCCTTTTTTCCTCACAGTTCCCACCCTTTTTCCCCTCAGACTTCCCACACTTTCCCCCTCATGTTTTTTCCCTGTTTCCTGCTCTTTTCCCCATCGCTCCCCTTTCCCCAATTTTCTTACCCTTTTCCCCTTCATGTTGCCCATTGTTTTTTCCCATTTCCCACCCTTTTCCCTCCCTTTTGCCCTCCCCGTGCCCCCTCACAGACACTCAGCAGCTCATTAAGAAGCAGAAATGTCCCTTTAATGACAACACCCCCCAATTTAAGGCCTCGGCGGTGTCCCCCTCCCCAAGACCCCCTTGTGATCCCACCACCCCTGCAGGAAGGATCCCTCAGGCACTTGATCCCAGACCCCCCTAAGCACCAGATCCTGCCCCACGGAGGATCCAGACCCCATTCAGGCACCCGATCCCACCCTGGCGGGACCCCAGACCACCATCAAGGGCTGAATCCCACCCCACAGAGGAGCCAGGATCCCCATTAGGGTTCCATTATCCCCCCAGAGGGGACCCTGACCCCGAAAAGGGCCCGATTCTGCCCCAGAAAGGATCCAGGACTCCCAGCAGGGGCTGGATCTCAGCCCAAGGGGAGACCCCAGACCTCCACAGCACCCCGATCCCACCCTGGGGTGACCCAGACCCCATTAGGGGCTCAATCCTGCCCTACAGAGGGTCCAGGACCCCCATTAGGAGCCTGATCCCACCCCAGGAGAGGACCCCAGACCCCCAGAGAGGCTGGATCCCACCCTGGGGTGACCCCAGACCCCCATTACGGGCTGGATCCCACCCTGGGGTGACCCCAGACCCCCATTTGGGGCTTAATCCTGCCCTACAGAGGGTCCAGGACCCCCATTGGGAGCCTGATCCCACCCCATGAGGGGACCCCAGACCCCAGTTAGGCTCCCATACCCCCTCAGGGGGCCACCCAGACCCCCACTAGGATCCAAACACCTGCCAGAAGGAGACCCCAGACCCCTCTTAGGATCCCAATCCTGCCCTATAGAGGATCCAAGACCCCTCTGGAAGCCTGATCCCACCCCAGGAGTCAACCCAGACCCCCACGAAGGCCCTGATCCCAACCTGTGGGAGACCCCAGACCCCTCTTAAGGCTCCACCTCCCCCCAGGATGCCCCCCCACTCACCCTGGGGTGCCCCCTCAGGCCCTCAAGAGCACCAACCTTCCCGTCTGCCCCAAATCCACGCCGAAGGCCACCAGATTGAGGCCGCTGAGCACGGCCACCAGCACCTTCCTGTCCCAGCCGAGGAAACTTAATGTTGTGACATATTATAAGACAGTTTCAGACCCAATTTCAGCCAATTCCATAGAGCAAAAGTATATTGACAGTAGTTCTATCCAACCACATGAAGCAGGCGTAGCTTTGGTTAAAATAATAGCAGCTTTTTCTCTCATACAGTGGTTCGTTTATAAAAGACAAAGCACAGAGCTCCATTCATATTTAACCTTCTAAATATTTACTAAAATATACCTTTTTGCAACTTGGAAAGCCAAACTGCACAGCTTTATTGTTCTATTTCTCATGTCTTCGCTACTGCCGATATATCTTTTCTGCTGCTTTAGCATTTCACTATCCTTACTGTCTCTGAGGTTTTTCTTTTTCCCAGCTTTCCTAAAATCCTCTAATCCTATGAATCCCCACAGAAATCAGCAAGCGTTGTTTTAAGCGAAGGTACGTGTGCTTGTAGTGGTTAGATAAATCTAACCACTACAATAGATATATATTATAAATAAATTTTATTTATATATATAATAAATAAACTTTCCCCCTCACATTTCCTGGCTTTTTTCCCTTTTTTTCCCACCCTTTCCCCCCCTCATGTTTCATGTCTTTTTCTCCCCTCATGTTTCCCACCCGTTTCTCCCCACATTTTCCACACTTTCCCCCCTCACATTTTTCACTTTTCCCCTCACATTTTCTGCCCTT
>NW_024357660.1:0-314 GCF_014805655.1 Passer montanus
TTTTTTTTTTCTATTCTTCATAAGGAATTATTCTAATAATGTACCTTGTGTGGTCTTTCAAGGTAAATTCCAATAAGTTCCTTGCTTTAATTAATAAACTGATCTGACTAGTGGTATCAAGAGTCAAATTTAGAGTCTCTGGGGCCTTTTTGTGACAGAGAGGAAAAGGAATGCAGTGGGGAGGGTTTTCCTGCTTGTGAGGGTTTGGTTTTTGTGTTATTGTTTTGATTGCTTTGTTTTAGTAATATCTAAAAACTTGTCTTTGATTTAAAATTCTTATTCACGTGCCTATGATAGTCAGAATTAAGCCACAT
>NW_024357661.1:0-314 GCF_014805655.1 Passer montanus
CAACCCCCTTGTGCCAAGAACAGGGACACCTTCCACAAGATCTGGTTACCCACAGCTACCTCCAGCTTCATCTTGAACACCTCCAGGCATGCGGCTTGGACCAAAATCATGATATGGATCATCCTTACAGTTAATAAAGTGAATAAACCAAATGCCACTTCTCAAACTATACTTAAATCATATTTTTGGCTAATAAAGACATCTTGATACCCACATAATGACAGTAAATTCCACTTTGGCGAGGTAAGTTTGGGGTTTTTTTTCCTTCTTACTCCTCCTCTTAAAATTTAAAAATGCTTTTCTACATTTTAGCC
>NW_024357662.1:0-314 GCF_014805655.1 Passer montanus
GCCCGCGCCCGCCCCGCGGCGGCGGCCCCGCCTCGCGCCCGCGATCAGCTGCGCGCGCGTCACGTGGGCGCGTGTCGAAGGTCACGGCGCCCACAATGGAGCTGTCGCCGTACGCGCAGGGCGGCTGGCGGCTGCTGGGCGACCCCCGCCGCTTCCCCCGCCGCCCGTTCGCCGCCCTCCTCCGCGCCGCCTTCCGCAGCCTCCTGGATCACCCGCAGGCCGGGCTGGGTAAGGCGCGGCGGGGGGTGCGGGAGGTGCGGGCCGCGCCGCTGCGCGGGGCTCCGTGCGCCGCCGCGCAGGTACGCGCGTGTCCG
>NW_024357663.1:0-314 GCF_014805655.1 Passer montanus
TGCACTTTCAACAGCCAACTAGATAGTTTTCCTTTTTTCTTCTGATCTTCCCAGTTTTTTTTGATGTGAGTTTTCTGGGACAAACTGTGGGACAAAGACTCCTTTAAAGTGGTTCCCTAAAATCCATTGAGGTGTTAAGATGAAGCACACGCCACACAAAGGAGCGACAAGGAGATCTTATCAAGAACCCCTTTCACATTCAGAAACACAAGCCAATTGGTTTGGAATTTACAAGCCCTAAACAAATGTCAGACGCTTTCATCTTAGCAGAAGAAAAAGGGACAGAAATAGATGAAGGAATATTTTTTCCTCAG
>NW_024357664.1:0-314 GCF_014805655.1 Passer montanus
GTAAAGCAGTCTGTTATTTTAAGGTATCCATCCAGGTGCAGGCTTACTGGGAAGGATGCCTCAGCTCCTCCCCCAGGCTCTGATGACACCTCTTGGTTGTAGCTGTGCCACCTCCTCTTTATCCAAGACAGGTGTGGTCCTGATGTAGGAATATTTCGACCTGATATAAATTCCTGGGAATTGACAGAAATGTTCACTGAATTTAAGCATCTCAGACCATCAGATTTTGTCCCTCTTCTTACATGTTTGTCTTTAGAATAGTAAAATACACTTTTGAACATATTTACAAAGTTCATCTCAAGATGATACTGAGA
>NW_024357665.1:0-314 GCF_014805655.1 Passer montanus
CCTGACCCCCCAAAATCCCCCCAACCCACCCCCAAATTTCCCAAAATCCCAAATCCCCTCTAAATGCCCCCAAATTCCCCCTAAACAGCCCCAAATCCCCAAAATCTCCCCAAAATCCTCCCGAATCCCCCCAAATCCACCCCAAAATCTCCAAAACCTCCTCCAAATCCCCCAATTCTCCCAAAATCCCTCCCTAAACCCCCTGAATTTCCCAAATATTCCCACAAATCTCCCCAAAATCCCCCAAAAGCCCCCCAAAATCCCCCTCAAATCTCCCGAAAACCCCCCAAACTCCCTGAAACTCCCCCAAATCC
>NW_024357666.1:0-314 GCF_014805655.1 Passer montanus
GTTTCTTTAACATAAGCACATGTCAGTTAACATTTAGAGACTGGATTATGAGTCCAAGAATGGAAGACGTTTGTTCCAGCCTGTCTTCAGCTGCAGAGCTTTCAGATTTCCAGCTTTCTCTCTCCACAGAAGAACTCTCATTAGAAGACTTGTGCTACTTCCACCATTGACTTCTTGCAGAATTATCCGGAAGAAACTTTTCTCTCTTGGGAAATGTCACAAAAAAACCCCATCAGATTTTAAATTTTAATAAATTATAATTCCATTTTGTAATGTAAAACATTATTTTCAAGCTGTCCTACTGATGACTCAAT
>NW_024357667.1:0-314 GCF_014805655.1 Passer montanus
CCCTCTGATGTCCCTGAGGGCTCCAGGCCCTTCTGTCCCACTCTGTCCCCATGGCCTTTGTCCCAGTCTGTCCCCAAGGTCTCCAGACCCTCTGTCCTCCTGTGTCACCCCTGTGTCCTCCTCTGTCCCCAAGGTCCCCAGACCCTCCATCCCCCTCTGCCCTCTGTCCCCAAGGTCTCCAGATCCTCTGTCCCATTCTGTCCTCCTCTGTCCCCAAGGTCTCCAGACCTCTCTGTCCCCCTCTGCCCTCTGTCCCCAAGGTCCCCAGACCTCTCTGTCCCCCTGTCCTCTGTCCCCAAGGTCCCCAGACCCTC
>NW_024357668.1:0-314 GCF_014805655.1 Passer montanus
CTGGAGCTCTGAGATGGGCATGATGGCTCCTAGGGGCTGGATGAGGCCGATGAAAGCCAGTGTCGGTTTCTCCAGCTCAGGGGGGAACATGAATTTGTAGAGGGGAATCTGGTTCTCCACCACCTTCACGCAGCTCTCGAGGAACGGGAAGGAGAAGCTGTAACCTGTGGCAAAAACTACGGCATCGACATCTTCCCTGGTGCCATCCTCAAAGATGGCCGATGTCTCTGTGAACTCCCGGACGTTCGGCTTCACCCGCACCCTGCCCGAAATGATGCGGTTGGGCAGGTCATCGTTGACAGTGGGGTGCTGGT
>NW_024357669.1:0-314 GCF_014805655.1 Passer montanus
TGTCAACAAACCAAAAGCCATTCTGGTGGACCAGGTCATCTGGTCTTAAACAAGAAAAGGATTAGGAAACATTTCCCCCAGCATAACCGTGTTGTGCACTCGATTCTGTCTCTGTTCAGAGAGGCAGAATTAGCGTGTTGTCAAATACAGCTCAGGGATGAGTTGTAAATCTAACAAGCTGCAAATCAGAAAATCTAACAAGCTGCAAATCAAAAAAAAGAAGGACAGTCTTTTAACATAAAATACAGCACTACTTCATTAGCAAAACAGAAACTAGTTCAACAGTGGAGACCTGAGTGTGGAGACTGTGTAGG
>NW_024357670.1:0-2525 GCF_014805655.1 Passer montanus
GGTGCCCCCAGGTGTGCCCAGGTGTGTTGGTCTCCCACCCAGGTGTGTCCCAAACCCCCTTTAACCTCACCCGGCTGTGCCCAGGTGTGTTCAGGTGTGTTCAGGTGTGCCCCAAACCCCCTTTAACCTCACCCAGGTGTGTCCCAATGGATCCCAGGTGCCCTCAGGTGTGCCCCAAACCCCCTTTAAACCCCTCCAGGTGTGCCCAGGTGCCCCAATAGATCCCAGGCGCCCCCAGGTGTGTTGATCTCCCCCCCAGGTGTGCCCAGGTGTCCTTTAACCTCACCAAGGTGCCCCCAGGTGTGCCCAGGTCCCCTTTAACCTCACCAAGGTGCCCCCAGGTGTCCCCCAAACCCCCTTTAAACCCCTCCAGGTGTGCCCAGGTGCCCCAATAGATCCCAGGCGCCCCCAGGTGTGTTGATCTCCCCCCCAGGTGCGCCCAGGTGCGGCGCTCACCGGCTCGTTGACGCGGGGCACGAACACGGCCAGGAAGAAGACGGCGGCCACGGGCGGGGCCAGGTACGAGGCCAGCGCCTGCATGTAGTCGAAGAGCTGCCCGCCCCGCGCCGCCTCCACCACGGGCAGCCAGGCCAGGCTCAGCCCCACCATGGCCACCACCCACAGCCTGCGGGGCACAGGTGGGGCACAGGTGAGCTCACCTGGGGCCACGCCCAACCTCACCTGCCGGCCAGCAGCAGGTGCCGTGGCCCCGCCCCCGGCCGCACCCTCCTGTAGACGTCGAGCGTGAAGAGCGCGGCCGAGCTGGCGAAGATGGAGGCCAGCGACGACATCAGCGCGGCCAGCACCACGGCCAGCATCAGCCCGCGCAGCCCTGGCCCGGATCGTTAATTAATGGTTAATTAATAACTAATTAATAACCGTTAATAGCGAAAAATGGGTGAAAAAACGGCGAAAATCGGCGAAAAAATGGATTTATTAGCCCCAAAATTAGGATTATTAGCCCCAAAATTAGGATTAATAGCCTATTATTAGTCCTAATAAAATGTTCTTATTCAAAGTAATTATTAGTAATTAGTTAATAATGATTAATGGTGAAAAAATGGCAAAAATCGGTGAAAAAATGGATTTATTAGCCCCAAAATTAGGATTATTAGCCCAAAAATTGGGATTAATAGCACATTATTAGTCCTAATAAAATGTTCTTATTCAAAGTAATTATTAGTAATTAGTTAATAATGATTAATGGTGAAAAAACGGCGAAAATCGGCAAAAAATGGATTTATTAGCCCCCAAAATTGAATTATTAGCTCCAAAATTAGGATTAACACTCTTTTATTAATCCTAATAAAGTGTTATTAGCCACAATAATTATTAGTTGTTAATTAATAGTAATTAATGGTGGAAAAATTGTGAAAATCAGTGAGAAAATGGATTTATTAGCCCCAAAATTAGCATTAATAGGCTATTATTATTCCTAATAAAGTGTTATTAGGCACAATAATTATTAGTTGTTAATTAATAATGATTAATGGGAGAAAAATGGTGGAAATTAGTGAAAATATGACAAAAAATCAACAAAAAAATGGATTTATTAGCCCCAAAATTAGGATTATTAGCCCAAAAATTGGGATTAATAGCACATTATTAGTCCTAATAAAATGTTCTTATTCAAAGTAATTATTAGTTATTAGTTAATAATTATTAATGGCGGGAAAACGGCAAAAATCGCAGAAAAAACGGTGAAAATCAGCAAAAAAATGGATTTATTAGCCCCAAAATTAGGATTATTAGCATAAAAATTAGGATTAATAGGCTGTTATTAGTCCTAATAAACTGTTATTAGCCACAATAATTATTAGTTGTTAATTAATAGTAATTAATGGTGGAAAAATTGTGAAAATCAGTGAAAAAATGGCAAAAATCGACAAAAAATGGATTTATTAGCCCCAAAAATGGAATTATTAGCACCAAAATTAGGATTAATAGGCTGTTATTAGTCCTAATAAAATTTAATTAGCCACAATAATTATTACTTATTAGTTAATAATGATTAATGGTGAAAAAATGATGAAAATCGGCGAAAAAATGGCAAAAATCGACAGAAAAAATGGATTTATTAGCCCCAAAATTAGGATTATTAGCCCCAAAATTAGCATTAATAGCCCATTATTAGTCCTAATAAAATGTTCTTATTCAAAGTAATTATTAGTAATTAGTTAATAATGATTAATGGTGAAAAAACGGCGAAAATCGGCAAAAAATGGATTTATTAGCCCCCAAAATTGAATTATTAGCTCCAAAATTAGGATTAACACTCTTTTATTAATCCTAATAAAGTGTTATTAGCCACAATAATTATTAGTTGTTAATTAATAGTAATTAATGGTGGAAAAATTGTGAAAATCAGTGAAAAAATGGATTTATTAGCCCCAAAAATGGAATTATTAGCCCCAAAATTAGGATTAATAGCCTATTATTAATCCTAATAAAGTGTTATTAGCCACAATAATTATTAGTTGTTAATTAATAGTAATTAATGGTGGAAAAATTGTGAAAATCAGTGA
>NW_024357670.1:4661-6767 GCF_014805655.1 Passer montanus
GGGACACACCTGGGACACACCTGGGACACACCTGGGACACACCCGGGGCTTCACCTGCGCCTGCCGCGCCGGCTACACCCCCGACAGGTGAGTGAGACACACACCTGGGCAGGTGAGACACACACCTGGGACACAGCCGGGGCTTCACCTGCGCCTGCCGCGCCGGCTACACCTCCGACAGGTGAGCACACACCTGGGCAGGTGAGGGACACACCTGGGACACACCTGGGACACCCCAGGTGTATCTCAGGTATGCCCCAGGTGTATCTCAGGTACCCCAGGTGTGCCCCAGGTATCTCAGGTACCCCAGGTGTGTCCCAGGTGTCCCCCCCTAACCCAGGTGCGTTTGCAGCTGCACAGGTGAGTGCCAGATGTGCCCCAGATATCCCAGGTGTGCCCTAGGTGTATCCCAGGTACCCCAGGTGTATCCCAGGTGTATCTCAGGTACCCCAGGTGTATCAGGTGTGTCCCAGGTATCTCAGGTATCCCAGGTGTGTCCCAGGTGTCCCCGCCCCCCTCACCTGTCCCAGGTGTGTCCCCAGGTGCCCCCAGGTGTGTTCCAGGTGTGTCCCCGCCCCCCTCACCTGTCCCAGGTGTGTCCCAGGTGCCCCCAGGTGTGTCCCAGGTGTCCCCGCCCCCTCACCTGCCGGCCAGCAGCAGGTGCCGTGGCCCCGCCCCCGGCCGCACCCTCCTGTAGACGTCGAGCGTGAAGAGCGCGGCCGAGCTGGCGAAGATGGAGGCCAGCGACGACATCAGCGCGGCCAGCACCACGGCCAGCATCAGCCCGCGCAGCCCTGGCCCGGATCGTTAATTAATGACTAATTAATAACCGTTAATAGCGAAAAATGGGTGAAAAAACGGCGAAAATCGGCGAAAAAATGGATTTATTAGCCCCAAAATTAGGATTATTAGCCCCAAAATTAGGATTAATAGCACATTATTAGTCCTAATAAAATGTTATTATTCAAAGTAATTATTAGTTATTAGTTAATAATAATTAATGGTGAAAAAATGGTGAAAATCCGTGAAAATACAGCAAAAATCGGCAAAAAAATGGATTTATTAGCCCCAAAAATTGAATTATTAGCCCCAAAATTAGGATTAATAGCCTATTATTAATCCTAATAAAGTGTTATTAGCCACAATAATTATTAGTAATTAATTAATAATAATTAATAGCGAAAAAAGGGCGAAAATTGGTGAAAAAACATCAAAAATCTACCAAAAAATGGATTTATTAGCCCCAAAATTAGCATTATTAGCCCCAAAATTAGCATTAATAGGCTATTATTAGTACTAATAAAGTGTTATTAGCCACAATAATTATTAGTAATTAATTAATAATAATTAATAGCGAAAAAAGGGCGAAAATTGGTGAAAAAACATCAAAAATCTACCAAAAAATGGATTTATTAGCCCCAAAATTAAAAAGTAATTATTAGTTATTAGTTAATAATTATTAATGGCGGGAAAACGGCAAAAATCGCAGAAAAAACGGTGAAAATCAGCAAAAAAATGGATTTATTAGCCCCAAAATTAGGATTATTAGCATAAAAATTAGGATTAATAGGCTGTTATTAGTCCTAATAAACTGTTATTAGCCACAATAATTATTAGTTGTTAATTAATAGTAATTAATGGTGGAAAAATTGTGAAAATCAGTGAAAAAATGGCAAAAATCGACAAAAAATGGATTTATTAGCCCCAAAAATGGAATTATTAGCACCAAAATTAGGATTAATAGGCTGTTATTAGTCCTAATAAAATTTAATTAGCCACAATAATTATTACTTATTAGTTAATAATGATTAATGGTGAAAAAATGATGAAAATCGGCGAAAAAATGGCAAAAATCGACAGAAAAAATGGATTTATTAGCCCCAAAATTAGGATTATTAGCCCCAAAATTAGCATTAATAGCCCATTATTAGTCCTAATAAAATGTTCTTATTCAAAGTAATTATTAGTAATTAGTTAATAATGATTAATGGTGAAAAAACGGCGAAAATCGGCAAAAAATGGATTTATTAGCCCCCAAAATTGAATTATTAGCTCCAAAATTAGGATTAACACTCTTTTATTAATCCTAATAAAGTGTTATTAGCC
>NW_024357671.1:0-314 GCF_014805655.1 Passer montanus
AAATTAAATTAAGTTAAATTAAATTAAATCAAACGAAGCTAAATGAAATTCAATTCAATGAGATGAAGTTCAATTAAATCGAATTCCATTCAGTTCAGTGAGATGAAGTTCAATTAAATTGAATTAAATTAAATTAAATTAAATTAAATCGAATTCCATTCAGTTCAGTGAGATGAAGTTCAATTAAATTGAATTAAATTAAATTAAATTAAATTAAATCGAATTCCATTCAGTTCAGTGAGATACAGTTCAATTGAGGCGCCTCTCGCTGTCCCCGGCAGGTCCGGCTCTGTCCCTGGCCCCGCTGCCGGCCC
>NW_024357672.1:0-314 GCF_014805655.1 Passer montanus
CCATGGACCTGGACCAATCCCGTGGGATCCCCCAGGATCCACCCCCTGCCCTGGATGTTCCCTGTGGGACAGATCGGGATCACTCCCAAATTTTTGGCCGTTCCCGGGAATGCGGATTCGGAGCCCGGCCGTGTTTTTCCGGAACTTTCTCGCTCCGAGCGCTGCAATTCCCAGGGAACGGCGCCACGTGATCCGCTCGGAGCCGCTGCCTTCCCCCGGGATCCCCCGGGATCCCCCGGGATCCCGGCCCAGCTGCCGCCTTTTTCCAAAACATCTCCGGGATTTCGAACCCCGGGAATCCCCCGGGATGCTCC
>NW_024357673.1:0-314 GCF_014805655.1 Passer montanus
CCCTTGGGGACACCCCGGTGTCACCTGGGCAGTGCCACCCTCCAGGGACACCCCGGTGTCACCCAGGTAATGTCACCCTCCAGGGACCCCCCCTGGGGACACCCTGATTGTCACCTAGAGAGTGCCACCCCCCCCTTGGGGACAGCCTGATTGTCACCTGGGCAGTGCCACCCCCCCCTTGGGGACACCCCGGTGTCACCCAGAGAGTGCCACCCCACAGGGACCCCCCTGGGGACCCCCTGATTGTCACCTAGAGAGTGCCACCCCCCCCTTGGGGACACCTGATGTCACCTAGAGAGTGCCACCCCCCCCTT
>NW_024357674.1:0-314 GCF_014805655.1 Passer montanus
CATCATTCTCACTCCCGCCGGGCTCTGGCTGGGGGGGGTCCCTGTCCCTATGTCCCCCCCGTGTCCCTGAGCCCCCCCCAGGTGTCCCTGACCCCCCAGGTGTCCCTGTCATTGTTCTCACTCCTGCCGGGCCCTGGCGGTGCTGGGGGCTGTGGTGGGGGGGGGGTCCCTGTCCCTGTGTCCCCCCAGGTGTCCCGCTGTCCCCCACATGTCCCTGTGTCACCTCAGTGTCCCTGTGTCCCCCTGCGGGTGTCCCGAACACCCTGATGTCTCTGAGCCCCCCCAGGTGTCCCTGTCATCATTCTCACTCCCGC
>NW_024357675.1:0-314 GCF_014805655.1 Passer montanus
GCCCGGGAGGGGAAACTGAGGCACGGGGCTGGGGCTGGGGCTGGGGCTGGGCTTGGGCGGGGAAACTGAGGCATAGGGCCGGGCCCGGGCGGGGAAACTGAGGCACGGGCTGGGCCCGGGAGGGGAAACTGAGGCACGGGGCTGGGGCTGGGGCTGGGGCTGGGCTTGGGCGGGGAAACTGAGGCATAGGGCCGGGCCCGGGCGGGGAAACTGAGGCACGGGCTGGGCCTGGGCGGGGTTATAGCCCTGGCACCGCCTCAGGGACGGACCGTGATGGATCTGGGTGGTGTTATAGCCCCAGCACCGGCTCACGG
>NW_024357676.1:0-314 GCF_014805655.1 Passer montanus
CTTCTCCTTCCCCTCCCGTGTCTATTCCTGTTCCCAGAAAATTTCCCTTCCCCACTGTGGCTGACACCCACTGCCACTCAGCTCATGGCACTGACTGGGCCCTCAGCCTGCTGCAAGTGGGTCCATGTCAGCCCAGATGAGCAATTTCTTCTTCCAGGCTTCATCACTTTGTTGCTCACTTGGGAAGCATCGCCTTGCACTACCTTCAGAGACAGAGGCACTGTTTTTGTTGCTCAGAGCAGAGCTAAGCAGCTGGCAGACACGTGAGAAGCCATTGTACTGACAAAAGGCAGCACTGCTGGCAGCTTCCTGCT
>NW_024357677.1:0-314 GCF_014805655.1 Passer montanus
CGGCCCGCCGTGAGTGAGGACGGGCGGCGGGCGGGCGGCGGGGCGCGGGACGCGTGTGTGTGCGGCGCGGGAGGCGGCGCGGCCCTCGCGCCTGCCGCGCTGAGGATGACTGTGCAGTGCGGGCGCGGGCCGCAGCGCCCCCTGGGGCCGCGCCGGGGTGCGCTCGGTGCCGCTTCCCGGCGCTCCCGGTTCACGCGCCCCGTGCTCTCTTGCAGGCCCGGTGCCGGTTCCCGTGCCCCGTGTTCTCCTGGCGGCGCGCTGCCCTCTGCCCGCGGCGCGTCCCCGGCACCATGGTGAGTGAGCCGCGGCTGCTG
>NW_024357678.1:0-314 GCF_014805655.1 Passer montanus
CAAAATCCTCCCCTAAACCACTCAAGACCGCCCCCAGATCCCCTCAGGACCCCCCAAAACCCCTCACATCCCTTCAAACCCCCTCAGGACGCCCAGTTCTCCCCCAGGACACCCAAAATCCCCTCAGGATCCCCAATTCTCCCTCTTACCCCCCAAAATCCCCTCACAACCCCTCCAATCCCCTCAGCACCTCCAAAACCCCCTCAGGAATCCCCAGATCCCCTCAGGATCTCCATTCCCCCCTCAGGACCTCCCAAACTCCCACAGATCTCTCCAAACCCCCCAAATCCACTCAGGATTCCCCAAATCCCCCC
>NW_024357679.1:0-314 GCF_014805655.1 Passer montanus
ACTATTATTAACCTCATAATACTTTACAGCTGGCTTTTTAATGTGTGCCTATTAGTAACAGAATTTAATGGTCCATTAGAATGACAGGGATCACCAGGACCCCACAGCGTTGTAGGCACATTCAGTCTCTGGGCACAAACCTCCTCGACACCCTGTGCAGAGAACGTGATAGCAAAAGATGATGCCATTTGGCTTGGGCTTTGGTTCATGCACCGATAGTAATGATTTTTCAGTTAAAGGCAACAAGCTACTTGTTTTCAATAGCCTTTTCAGCTAGCTTTGCAAGGAGTAGTTGAAGTTGGAAATAATAATCT
>NW_024357680.1:0-314 GCF_014805655.1 Passer montanus
TAAAATTATGCCTTGTCAGTGTTCAATTACGAAAAGCAATAAATTAACACAGCTTCAGTCTGAAAGGTGCAGTTTTCTGTCAGCATTCTTATATAATACAAAAAAATAAAGCCAACTGTGTTAATCCATGCCCACTAAAATATATACATAAATTCAACCAAATAAACATATTACATATAAACCAATTACATTTTTTGTAATATTTTGTATTCTCAGCTACATGTGGACTTTTGCATTTGTTTATACTTTCTACTTTTTCTTTTCCTCAAAAGTTTAAGGTTGAATAATGAGAGATCTGATCTTCATCTTCTTGG
>NW_024357681.1:0-931 GCF_014805655.1 Passer montanus
GGATTTGAGGTGCAGGATTTGGGGTGCAGGATTTGGGGGGCAGAATGTGGGGGGCAGATTTGAGGTGCAGTTTTGGGGTGTAGGATTTGAGGTGCAGGATTTGGGGTGCAGGATTTGGGGGGCAGAATGTGGGGGGCAGATTTGAGGTGCAGTTTTGGGGTGTAGGATTTGAGGTGCAGGATTTGGGGTGCAGTTTTGGGGTGCAGATTTGGGGTGCAGGTTTTGGGGTGCAGATTTGAGGTGAAGGATTTGAGGTGCAGGTTTTGGGGTGTAGGATTTGGGGTGCAGTTTTGGGGTGCAGGATTTCAGGTGCAGTTTCGGGGTGCAGATTTGAGGTGAAGGATTTCAGGTGCAGTTTTGGGGCTCATTAGGCTCCTTCGGGTTCGACTTCGGGGTTCAGGATTTCGCGGCTGCTGGGGGTGGGGGCTGAGGCGCATTTTTGGGGGTGCATTTTTGGGCAGGGGGCGTGGCCGGTGGGCGTGTCCCTGGGGGCGTGGCCTGCGGGGGGCGTGGCCTCGGGCGGATTATGTCAAGCCCGCGGCGGCCGGGAGCGCTCCCAGTGCTCCCAGTGCCCCCTCCCAGTGCCCTCCAGGGCACCCTCAGGGCTCCCAGTGCCCCCTCCCAGTGCTCCCAGTGCCTTCCATGGACCTCCCAGTTGCCCCGCTGACCCCTCCATGGCACCCCCAGTGTCCCCTCCCAGTGCCCTCCACGGACCTCCCAGTGACCCCCCTGGCACCCCCAGTGCCCCCGCTGACCCCTCCATGGCATCCCCAGTGCTCCCAGTAACCCCCCCTGAACCTCCCAGTGCTCCCAGTGCCCCCCATTTCCCTCCCGGTGCCCCCTCGGATCCCTCCCAGTCCATCCCTGTCCCCTCCCAGTGCCCCCAGTGCCCCCCAGTCCTTCCCATTCCCCCCCCCCCCCCAGGTCCCCG
>NW_024357681.1:2753-6601 GCF_014805655.1 Passer montanus
GGCCCCCAGCATGTCCCAGTTCCTTCCCGCACACCTGGGGGCCGTCACCGACGCCCCCAAAAGTTTTGGGGTCCCCGAATTTCCCCCGAATCCCACAGGAAAACCCACGGGGAGTTGGGGAGGGGGCGTTTATTGGCACAGCAAAATTTGGGAAATTTGGGAAAAACCGGGAACGGGAAAGGGGGGGGATCAGCAGAGGCCAGACCCAGCTGAGCGCACCCGGGGGGACCCCAAACCTGGGGGGAGGACGGGGAGCCCCCTCAGGACCCCCCAGTTTCGGAGCTCTCCGGGGAGGGATCCTTGGAAGCCGAGCAGATGTGGAAAATCCCTGGGGGGGGGTTAGGGGGGTGAGGAGGGGATTTGGGAACCCCAAAAAATCGGGGGAGGGCGAAATCCCACCCCCTGCAGAGCCCGGGCACAGCTCGGGGCAGGGGTGGACACCCCGGTTCCAGTGACCTCCCGGTCCCCGTGCCCCACCCCCGTTCCCGTTTCCCCCTCGCCCCATTCCCGTTCCTCCCCGTTCCCGTTTCACCCCCGCTCCCGTTCCCCCACCGTCGCTGCCGCCGGGCCCCGCCGGTGCCCCCGGGCAGGCCCAGGGCGAGCCCCGCGGCGGCGGCGAGCACCGAGAGCAGCAGCAGCGCCCGCGTGGCCTCCAGCAGCGCTGGGGGGGGACACGGCGTGGGGACAATGTGGGGACACGCGGGTGACCCCCCCAGCGCCCGCCCTGTGCCCCCCCGGGGGACAGCGTGGGGACACCGCGGGGACACCGTGGGGATCCCCGCGGGTGGGGACGTTGGGGACAGGGGTGGGACCCCCCGACTTTCGCCCTCGTGTCCCCCCCGGCGTACCTGGGGCGGTGGCGTGCGGGTGGCACTGTCCCCCGAGGCAGCCGTGCCACAGCCCCAGGCTGGCGGTGCCCCCCGGTGCCCGGCGCTGCAGCCAGAACGGGGTGGCGGTGGCGGCCACCAGCAGCGCCAGGCCGCTGGCCCCGCACAGCAGCGCCCCCGGCGACATCCTGCGGGACACGGGACAGCCTGGGGACACGGGGGACACGGGACAGCGTGGGGACACGGGGGGACACGAGGGGACACACACGGGACAGCGTGGGGACACGGGGGGACAGCGTGGGGACAGCGTGGGGACACACTCGGGACAGCGTGGGGACACCGTGGGACACGGGGAGACAGCGTGGGGACACGGGGGGACACACACGGGACAGCGGGGGGACACGGGGACAGTGTGGGGACAGTGGCAGGGACACAGGGACAGCGTGGGGACACCTCCAGGAGACACGGGGACAGTGTGGGGACAGCCATAGGGACAGCCTCGGGACATCTCATGGCGACACGACGATCCCCAGGATGTCATCTCATGGGGACACAGGGGACACCCATGGGGACATCCCTGGGGACATGGGGGTACCCGTGGGTGGCATCTCCAGGGAACGCTGGGGACACCCATGGGGACATCCCTGGGGGAAGGGGCTACACGGGGGTGGCACCTCTGGGGACATGGGGGACACCCCATGGGGACAGCAGGGGGGGACACAGGGGCGGGGACACTGGGGACAGACATTGGGGACACTGGGGACTCACCCGCCGTCAGCAGCCGCGGTGCCGCTGTCCCCTTGTCCCGCTGTCCCCTTGTCCCGCTGTCCCCGTGTCCCGCTGTCCCCCGGGAGGGGACAGGGCCCCCGGCACGTGGGCGCTGCCATTGTTGGGGACACAAAGCGGGAAGGCTCTGGCTGCTGAGGTGGCACCAGCCTGTCCCCAGGCGGGTGACACCGCGGGGGAGGGGGGGGGACACACGGCCGGGTCCTGCCAGCGCCTTGGGGACAGCGGGTGACATCCCGAGGGCAGGGCCAGCCCAGGCTGGGCTCGGGACCCTGCCCGGCTGGAGAGGGGACACCGGGGACGTGGGGACACTGGGGACATGGGGACAGCGGGGACAGCGGGGACATGGGGACAGCAGGGACACGGGGACACTGGGGCCAGGGGCACTGGGGACATGGGGACACTGGGGACAGGCGGGGACAGCAGGGACACGAGGACACTGGGGCCAGGGGCATTGGGGATGGGACATTGGGGACACTAGGGACACTGGGATGGGGACGCTAAGGATATAGGGGACATGGGGACACAGGGACAGCAGGGTCAGGGATGCTGGGGACACGGAGACAGGGGGGCATTGGGGATGTGGGGCATTGGGGATGGGACATTGGGGACACTAGGGACACTGGGATGGGGACGCTAAGGATATAGGGGACATGGGGACACAGGGACAGCAGGGTCAGGGATGCTGGGGACACGGAGACAGGGACACTGGGGACACTGGGGGCATTGGGGATGTGACGCTGGAGACACGGGGACAATGAGGACATGGGGACACCGGGGACACACCCAGGGGTCAGTGCCCGCGCGCCGGTGGCAGCAGCAGTCCCGCGGTGACAGCGGCGGTGACAATGGCGGTGACAATGGTGACAATGGCGGCGACGCCGCGCGGGGGGGCCCCGGAGCAGGGGGGGCTGCAGGGGACACCTGGGGGGGGGCGACAGGGGCGACCCTCAGGGGCTGCACCCCCAAATCCCGGAGAGACCCCAGGATGTCATCTCATGGGGACACAGGGGACACCCATGGGGACATCCCTGGGGACATGGGGGTACCCGTGGGTGGCATCTCCAGGGAACGCTGGGGACACCCATGGGGACATCCCTGGGGGAAGGGGCTACACGGGGGTGGCACCTCTGGGGACATGGGGGACACCCCATGGGGACAGCAGGGGGGGACACAGGGGCGGGGACACTGGGGACAGACATTGGGGACATTGGGGACACTGGGGACAGACATTGGGGACACTGGGGACTCACCCGCCGTCAGCAGCCGCGGTGCCGCTGTCCCCGTGTCCCGCTGTCCCTGTGTCCCGCTGTCCCGCTGTCCCCGTGTCCCGCTGTCCCCCGGGAGGGGACAGGGCCCCCGGCACGTGGGCGCTGCCATTGTTGGGGACACAAAGCGGGAAGGCTCTGGCTGCTGAGGTGGCACCAGCCTGTCCCCAGGCGGGTGACACCGCGGGGGAGGGGGGGGGACACACGGCCGGGTCCTGCCAGCGCCTTGGGGACAGCGGGTGACATCCCGAGGGCAGGGCCAGCCCAGGCTGGGCTCGGGACCCTGCCCGGCTGGAGAGGGGACACCGGGGACGTGGGGACACTGGGGACATGGGGACAGCGGGGACAGCAGGGACATGGGGACACTGGGGACATGGGGACACTGGGGACATGGGGACACTGGGGACAGGCGGGGACAGCAGGAACACGGGGACACTGGGGCCAGGGGCACTGAGGATGGGACATTGGGGACACTAGGGACACTGGGATGGGGACGCTAAGGATATAGGGGACATGGGGACACAGGGACAGCAGGGTCAGGGATGCTGGGGACACGGAGACAGGGACACTGGGGACACTAGGGGCATTGGGGATGTGACACTGGAGACACGGGGACAATGAGGACATGGGGACACCGGGGACACACCCAGGGGTCAGTGCCCGCGCGCCGGTGGCAGCAGCAGTCCCGCGGTGACAGCGGCGGTGACAATGGCGGTGACAATGGTGACAATGGCGGCGACGCCGCGCGGGGGGGCCCCGGAGCAGGGGGGGCTGCAGGGGACACCTGGGGGGGGGCGACAGGGGCGACCCTCAGGCCCAGGGCCGCCCCCAGCCCCAGGGGCAGCAGCAGCAGCAGCTCCCGCATGGCGCCGGGGGGGACACGGGGGACACGAGTGACACCGGACCCCGCCGGCCGCGGGGGGGGGACACGGGGGGGGGACACGGGCCCGGCCCTGCCACGTGGCGG
>NW_024357682.1:0-314 GCF_014805655.1 Passer montanus
ACTGTTCATGGGTGAAGGCTGCCAGGAGGAAGGCACAGGTAAATTTGAGGATGATGACCTGGACACTTGTTATCTCCCCTTGCTCAGATATGAGAAGAGAATCAGAAAAGCCAAAGTAGGGACACCCATGCATGTCCAGAGACAGTTTTCAGAAATTAATAAATTAAACACCAAATGAGGATCCACCTAGGAGATGCAAAGGCAGTCACTCACCACAGTGCATGCTTGCCAATTTCCAGTCACTATCCAAGCAATGGCTACTTGGCAGTAAATGCCCTCCACTCCCACTGTACAGCTCAGCATGATATTCTGTG
>NW_024357683.1:0-314 GCF_014805655.1 Passer montanus
CCCCCTGCCAGCATCCCAAATGCCCCTAAGAGCCACCAAAACCCCCTTCCAATCATCTCAGCATCCCCCTAATCCCCCTCCCATCTCCCCATGGCACTGACCAGGGGAGGTCTGTGGACAGGAACATCCACAGCTGGGAGCAGTTTGGGCACTTCATCACCATTTTAGGCACTTCCATCCCTTTGGGCTCTTCCCAGAGGCCTGCAGATGTGGCAGGGGGGACTGCAGAGAGGGATGAGGGATGCCAAGAGTGGGATTTTGGGCACAGGATGAGGGGCTGTGTGAGCCATCTGCTGGGGGGTTGGTCTGGAGGC
>NW_024357684.1:0-314 GCF_014805655.1 Passer montanus
TTCTGTGGGAACTGAGCTCTGCACTAGCCCGAAGTGGTGTATTATCTAGGGGCTTTCACAGCTGCTTTATTTTTCTTTTTTTCTTTTTTTTAGTTTCTTTAGAATAATTTAGGTTTGACTACATAGCTATTATAGTTCTGTTTCTGATTTTTTGTCTCTTAAGGTGTAGTTGATGTTCAAGTGTACTGACAGTAGGAGAGCAAATGTAAAATAAAAAAATAAAAAATTGTTGCTACCCCATGAGATTCCCATGCTGTCACTTCTCTGTGTTCTTCCTCTGCCCTGAGCTCACACTTCTTGGGTCACAGTTCATG
>NW_024357685.1:0-314 GCF_014805655.1 Passer montanus
TTTATCCCTGCTTCTGTCACAGAGACTCACCAGCTGATCAGAAAAGTTTTAAAATTATTTTCTCAGGTGTCTACTAATCATAAGTTTCTCATTAAATCCCTGGAGAAAAATCAAGCTCTGGACAACCTGAAGTCAGCAACCAAAATTGAAACACTTTACAGTTTCCTTGTAAAAAAAGCTGATATTTTTACATCTTTAGACATGTAGTATACAAAACAAATTTATCGTAGTTCAATAATCAAGACCACAAGTTATTATTTTGTCTTCAAAGAAGGAAAATTAGAGTAAATATTGCAGTGAATCACACTGTGATA
>NW_024357686.1:0-314 GCF_014805655.1 Passer montanus
AATTCCCCAAATCCGCCCCAATCCAGCCCCAAAAAAATTGGGATTTTTTTCCCATTTTTTCGCCGCTGCCGCCGGAAAAAAAACCCAAAAAACTCCCAAAAAATAAAAAAAAAATTCCAAAAAAATTCAAAATTTGAATGAAAATCCCGGGAATTCCCAGGAATTTTGATGGGGATTTTTTTTTGGTGTGAAAAAAGGGAAAAAAAGGCAACAAAAAACTGGAATTCCGGGGTAAGGCAGCCCCGCCCCCGCTCCCATTCCCGAATTTTTTCCGGAATTCAACGGAGAGTCCGAACTTTGTTTTTTTTTTTTTT
>NW_024357687.1:0-313 GCF_014805655.1 Passer montanus
CCAAAATCCCCATTTTTCCCAAAATTCCCCAATTTCCCCTCAAAATCACAGATTTTCCCCCAAAATTCCCAATTTCCCCCAAATTTTCCCTAAAAAATCCCATCTTTTCCAAAAATTTCCCCCCAAAATCCCAAATTTTCAAAAAATTCCCAAATTTTGCCTCCAAAATCCCCAAATTTTTCCCCAAATCCCCAATTTTCACCCAAAAATCCCAAAATTCCCAATTTACCCCCCAAAAAATCCCATTTTTTTCCAAAAATCCCCAAACTTTGCCCCCAAAAATCCCCAAATTTTCCAAAAATCCCCAAATTTT
>NW_024357688.1:0-313 GCF_014805655.1 Passer montanus
CTTTCTTTAGTTTACTTAGGGAGAGAAGTGCTTCTTATTAATGTCATGGAGATTTCTCTCCAAGAAATTAGTTCTTTTGTGGTTCTTCATTTTTACAAATAGCAGCTGCTGGGGGAACTCTGTTATTGGGAAGTCTTTCCTATTTTTCACAAGCTTTTTTACAGTTGTATTTATGGGTTATATTAACTTATGGGGTATTTTTAAAGGTGTTTTAAAGATGAGCTATTCAAAGGTAAAGGTTCTTATTATTTATAGAATGCCTGGGTATTTAATATTTCGTCTGATTTCTTGCTGCTTTTCCTTTTTCAATGAT
>NW_024357689.1:0-313 GCF_014805655.1 Passer montanus
CCTCCTGTCCCTGTCACCGTCCCCGTCCCCCCCACCCCGAGGGGTTTTTGCCCCGTGCAAAGAATAAACCGTGAGGAAGAGGAGGCTGCGCTGCGGCTTCGCGGGAATTTGGGGAGGGGTCCCCACTGGGAGGGGTCCCCCGTCTTTGGTGGGACCCTTAAATCCCCGGGCTGTCCCTCCTGGGGGGGACAGGGGTGACCCCAGGGGTTGGGGGGGGTCTCCCCTCTGGGATTTGGAGAAATTCCCGGGATTTTCTCACCCGCTGCGGCCCCAAAGGGGTTTGGGGGGGTAAAATCAGGGAGATTTGGGGGGT
>NW_024357690.1:0-313 GCF_014805655.1 Passer montanus
GTCCCTGGGGGATTTGGGGGTCCCTGGGTGATTTGGGGGAAATTTTGGGGGTCCCAGGGTGGGGTGAAGCAGCTCCAGGTGGGTCTGGGGTCTTTTTGGGGTGAATTTTGGGGTAAATTTTGGCTTTTTTGGGGTTTTTTTTGGGGTCTCCCCCCTTTAACCCTTTCCTCCCTCAGGTGCCAAACCTGGGGGGCTCCCCCGACCCCTCCCCCCCAAATTTGGGGGTCCTGGGGGGGGCTTTGACCTCGTTGGCCGCAGATTTTGGGGCCTCGGAGCTCCGGGGCCCCCCGGGACCCCCCGGGACCCCCCAAAT
>NW_024357691.1:0-313 GCF_014805655.1 Passer montanus
GGGTAAATAGGGTCTATTATGGGGTAATTAGGGTGCGGGAGGCTGCCAGGGGAAGGAACACGCGGCTGGCAAGGAGGCTGGCTTAATTAGCGCTAATTAGGGGGAAATTTGGGGACTAATTTGGGGGTAATTAGGGAGCAATTTCAGGGCAATTCGGAAAACGTTAGGGAGTCATGTGGGGGTAATGTGGCGGTAATTAGGGAGGAATTTGGGGGGAAGCAGGCGCTAATTTGGAGGTAATTAGCAGGTAATCAGGCCGGCGGCAAGGCCCGCGAGAGGGACCAGCGCCTGGCCACCCGCCTGGGCAAGATGT
>NW_024357692.1:0-3398 GCF_014805655.1 Passer montanus
TTTTTCCCAATTTTTTTCCTTTTTTTCCCATTTTTCTCCATTTTTCTCAATTTTTTACCATTTCCCCCCCATTTTTTCCCATTTTCTCACCATTTCCCCCCATTTTTTGCATTTCCCGAGGAGGACGAGTCACGGATCTTTCCCCCATTATTTCCCAGTTTTAAACCATTTTTTCACTGTTTTCCCCCATTTTTCTCCATTTTTTCCCTTTTTCCATTGCTTTTTCCCATTTCCCCCCAATTTTTCTCCATTTTTTCACCATTTTTTCCCTTTTTTTTCCCTTTTTCTCACTGTTTTCCCTGTTTTTCCCCAGTTCCTGAGGAGGACGGGTCATGGATTTTTCCTGCATTTTTAAACCATTTTTTCACTGTTTTTTCCCCATTTTTTCACCATTTTTTCCCCAGTTTTCCACCATTTTCCCCCATTTTTTCCCCATTTTTTCCCATTTTCTCACTGTTTTCCCCCATTTCTGCAGTTCCCGAGCAGGATGAGTTGTGGATCTTTCCTCCATTTTTAACCCATTTTTTCACTGGTTTTTCCCCATTTTTCTCCATTTCCCCCCCATTTTCTCACCTTTTTTTCCTATTTTTCCCCGTTTTTTCCCATTTTGTCACCATTTTCCCCGTTTTCTCACCATTTTCCCTGTTTTCCTCCAGTTCCCGAGGAGGACGAGTGGTGGATCTTTCCCCCATTTTTTCCCAGTTTTAAACCCATTTTTTCACTGCTTTCCCCCCATTCTTCTCCATTTTTCTCCATTTTTCCCTGGTTTTTCACCGTTTCCCCCCACTTTTTCACCATTTTTTCCCATTTTCCCCGTTTTTCCCCCAGTTCCCGAGGAGGATGAGGTATCTCACCTGTCCATCTCACCTGTCTCACCTGTCCCTCTCACCTGTCCTTGCAGGGAGCTGCAGGTGCTGATCGGCACCAACACCCTGCGCGCAGGTACAGGCCAGGTGTGCTCACCTGTCCCACCTATCTCACCTGTGTTACCTCACCTTTCAGGGAGCTGCAGGTGCTGATCGGCACCAACACCCTGCGCGCAGGTACAGGCCAGGTGTGCTCACCTGTCCCACCTATCTCACCTGTGTTACCTCACCTTTCAGGGAGCTGCAGGTGCTGATCGGCACCAACACCCTGCGCGCAGGTACAGGCCAGGTGTGCTCACCTGTCCCACCTATCTCACCTGTGTTACCTCACCTTTCAGGGAGCTGCAGGTGCTGATCGGCACCAACACCCTGCGCGCAGGTACAGGCCAGGTGTGCTCACCTGTCCCACCTATCTCACCTGTGTTACCTCACCTTTCAGGGAGCTGCAGGTGCTGATCGGCACCAACACCTTGCGGGCAGGTACGGGCCAGGTGCGCTCACCTGTCCCACCTGTCTCACCTGTGTCACCTGTCCTTGCAGGGAGCTGCAGGTGCTGATCGGCACCAACACCTTGCGCGCAGGTACGGGCCAGGTGCGCCGCGTCTCGCGCGCGCAGGTGCACCCCGGCTACGACGCGCGGCGCAACGACAACGACTTCATGCTGCTGCGGCTGGACGCACCTGTGCGCTTCGGGCCGCGCGTCAAGAGGATCCGCGTGGCCACCAGGTGTCCGCGGGCGGGGCAGAGCTGCAGCGTCAGCGGCTGGGGCACCACCAAGTCACCTGGAGGTACCTGGGCACAGGTGGGGGGGGTCAGGGGGGTCACAGGTGTGTCACAGGTGAGCCCCAGGTGTGTCACAGGTGAGCCCCAGGTGTGTCCCAGGTGAGCCCCAGGTGGTGTGTCACAGGTGAGCCCCAGGTGTGTCACAGGTGTGTCCCAGGTGTGTCACAGGTGAGCCCCAGGTGTCCCCGGGCGGGGCAGAGCTGCAGCGTCAGCGGCTGGGGCACCACCGAGTCACCTGGAGGTACCTGGGCACACCTGGGCACACCTGGGGTGGGGTCAGGGGGGTCACAGGTGTGTCCCAGGTGAGTCCCAGGTGAGGTCTCAGGTGAGGTCTGAGGTGTGGTCTCAGGTGAGATTTATGGAGCTCTTTATTGAGATCAGGTGGGTGTCAGGTGAGTCCCAGGTGTCCCCCAGGTGTGCGTCAGCGGCTGGGGCACCACCGAGTCACCTGGAGGTACCTGGGCACACCTGGGCACACCTGGGGTGGGGTCAGGGGGGTCACAGGTGTGTCCCAGGTGAGTCCCAGGTGAGGTCTCAGGTGAGGTCTGAGGTGTGGTCTCAGGTGAGATTTATGGAGCTCTTTATTGAGATCAGGTGGGTGTCAGGTGAGTCCCAGGTGTCCCCCAGGTGTCCCCCAGGTGTGTCTCAGGTGTGTCACAGGTGTGTCACAGGTGTGTCCCAGGTGTGTCCCAGGTGTCCGCGGGCGGGGCAGAGCTGCAGCGTCAGCGGCTGGGGCACCACCAAGTCACCCGGAGGTACCTGCGCACACCTGGGCACACCTGGGCACACCTGGGCACAGGTGTGGGGGGTCAGGGGGGTCACAGGTGTGTCACAGGTGTGTCACAGGTGTGTCCCAGGTGAGCCCCAGGTGTGGTCTCAGGTGAGATTTATGGAGCTCTTTATTGAGATCAGGTGGGTGTCAGGTGAGTCCCAGGTGTCCCCCAGGTGAGCCCCAGGTGTGTCCCAGGTGTGTCACAGGTGAGCCTCAGGTGAGCCCCAGGTGTCCCCGGGCGGGGCAGAGCTGCAGCGTCAGCGGCTGGGGCACCACCGAGTCACCTGGAGGTACCTGGGCACACCTGGGCACACCTGGGCACACCTGGGCAGGTCCAGGAAGGGTTTGGGTTCCACCAAGGGTGGGAACGGTCCCGGAATGGGGCAAATCCAGGGGATTTTGGGTTCCAGGTAACCAAAAATGGGGATTTTGGGGGGGGTTTCCCTCACCTGTGTCTCACCTGTGCTCACCTGGATCGATCCAGGAAGGTTTCAGGTCCCAGAATGGGGCAAATCCAGGGAAATTTGGGTACTTCTGACCCAAAAAAGGGGATTTGGGGGGATTTTTCCTGCCTCACCTGTCTCACCTGTGCTCACCTGTCTCACCTGTGCTCACCTGTGCTCACCTGGATGGATCTGAGAAGGGTTTGGGCTCCAAAATGGGGCAAATCCGGGGAATTTTTGGTTTTTCTGAACCATAAAAGGGGATTTTTGGGGATTTTTCCTGCCTCACCTGCCTCACCTGTCCCACCTGTGCTCACCTGTGCTCACCTGGATGGATCCAAGAAGGGTTTGGGTTCCAGAATGGGGCAAATCCAGGGAATTTTGGGTGCCACTGACCCAAAAATGGCAATTTTTTCTCTCTTTGACCCAAAAAAGGGGATTGGGGGGATTTTTCAGTCTCACCTGTGCTCACCTGTGCTCACCTGGACGGGTCCAGGAACATTTCGGGTTCCAGAATGGGGCAAATCCAGGGAA